>NW_027507786.1:11963051-11983051 GCF_037356315.1 Lithobates pipiens
AACGGTGACAAACGACGGCACCTACAAATCTCCATAAGCGACGCTTTAAAAACCTTTTACAGGTTTGGAGTCACAGAGGGGGTCTGGTGATAGAATTATTGCTCTCGCTCTAACGTTTGTGGCGATCCTCACATGTGTGGTGCCAACACTGTTTAAATATGCGTGCTGGACCTACGTATGCGTTCTTTGCACGCAAGCACCAGGGACACTTTTACATTTTTTTAAAGTTCTTATTTATAGATTATTTTTTTATTTTACCCCGTCTCATTTCATGTTTTTTTTTTTTTCTTTTTTTCTCACTTTTATTTCTAGCACAAGGAATGTACGCATCCCTTGAGATGAGAACAAGCAGTGACAGGTTCTCTTTACTGAGAGATCTGGGGTCTATTAGACCCTGGATGTCTCCTCTGCCCTTAGAAGCATCTGATCAAACCCACATTGGTGTGATCAGATCTTTTCCCAATTTAAAAATGGTGCCGTTTACATCCAGGAAACTGGAAGTGACTAAATACGTGTAGCTTCTGGTTTCTAATACCATAGAGGTGATCGGGGCGCTCCACTCCCCATTCAACTCTATGGTAAGCCGGTGTTCTGGCAGATAGTGTCCTGCCATCATATAGTGTCCGCCGACAGAGGAAACTTCAGAAAATCTCAGAAGATGAACGGCGCCCCACCATCCAAGCGGACATAGGGTTGGGAAAATTAGAGGGCCCCTCATGGGCGAGCTTCGCTCGCCACGCTTCAGGCTCGGCCTCGCTGCGCTCGGCTCTTTTATATTCCTACTCTATGTCCACTTGGATGGTGGGGCTAGAACCTGGACTCACGGCGCATGCGCCGTTCATCCTCAGCTATTTTCGGAATCTGTGTGTGCTGCGTATTGCGCATGCGCAGTACACAGTGGACACTATCCGATGGGGGACCATATATGATAGGACACCAGCAATAGCCCTTGGGCTCCTTGATCGGATGGGGAAGGCACTGGAGAGCGGCGACGGAAAGGGGCATGACACCACCCTCCTGCCGCTTGTTAAAGGCAATCCAGCGGCTAACTAGGCACTAGGATTGCTTTTACTTTACAGAGCATCGCTGGTCAAAAAAAGAGAAAGGGGCGGAGAGCTGAAGTTACGCTGCAGAGCTCAGTGAGAACTGATTGAAAGGAAGGGACAACCCCCTCCCCCCTTCTCACACCACACAGGAACATAGCTGAGGCTGTCAATCGCAGGCTATGTGCTGGAGCTCCACCCCCTGTCACCATTTATCTCTTGGTGTCAGGGAAACTTGTCAGAAGTGACTCATGCTGATAGCAAAGGAAGGAGGCAGCAGACAGAAATTACACTTGGTGCTCTGGACTGAGACACATACACACTATAGAGGGATAGGCTTTGTTCATATTTCATGTCTGAGGTTTACAACCACTTTAAGAATCCTGAAAATGATAATCTGTTTAATTAAAGTTGACCTGTCTTTGCACGTCTGTCGGAAAGCATTTTTGGCTTGTTAAAATGTACACAAAGAGTAATTAGTTGCCTGGCTTCCTCTAACCTAATACTTCAGGGATGGGAGCAACCATAACCTCATATGAGATAGACGGGAGCCTCCAAACACTCGATGGTGGGCAGGAGCCTGACATTCTAGGGTGGGTAATAGCGCCCAACACCCCAGGTTATATGGAAGCCCCCCAACACTCCAGGTTATGCTGGAGCGCCCCCAACACCCCAGGGTGGACGAGAACACCCAACACCGCAGGGTAGATGGGAGCCCCCAATACCCCAGGGTGGCTCAAGTCTGCAGACTGGTAGGAAAGTCTAATTGCTGCAGTCCTTACTGTTCTCCTATATCTGAAAAATCACTTGGGTACAACATTATCTGATGAAGCGTTCTCTATTTAAGGAGCCCCCCAATCCTTCCTTCTGTCTAGGGTGGACAGGAGCCTCCAAAACTTCTGCGTGGGCAGGAGCCCCTAGCACCTTAGAGGTAACTGGAGCCCTCAACAGCCCAGGGTAGTGGGAGCGCCCAATACCCTAGGGTGGGTGAGAGCCTCAACACTTCTGGCTGGGTAGGAGAGTCCAACATCACAGTGTGAATAATACCCAGGTGGGTGGGAGTCCCCAAAACCCCAGGGTGGGTGGGAGTCCCCAACCACCCAGGATAGGGAGGCAGCTCCTAACACTCAAGTGTGGGCAGCACTCCAGGATGGAAGGGAGCTCAGGGTAGGCAGGAGCCCCCAACACTTGGCTGGGTAGGAGAGTCCAACGCTACAGGGTGGATGGGAGCCCCCAACTCCTCAGGCTATGACGTAGCACACAATACCCCAGGTTATATGAGGGAGCCCCCAGCACTCCAGGGTGGGAGGGAGCCCCCAACACTCCAAGGTGAGCGGAAGCCCTCAACAGCCCAGGGTAGATGGGAACTCCCAACACCCTAGAGTGGTTGAGAACCCCCAACACTTCTGGTTGGTTAGGAGAGCCTAACACTACAGGGTGGATGGGAGCCCCAAACACCCTAGGTTATGAGGCAGCCCCCAATACCCTAGGTTATGGGGGAGCTCCCAACACTTCAGGGTTGGCGGGAGCTCTTAACACTCCATGATGGACGGGACTCCCCAACAGCTCAATGTGGGCAGGAGCCCCCAACACTTGGCTGGGTAGAAGAGTCCAACAATACAGACTGTATGGGAGTCCCCAACACTCCATATTATGAGGCAGCCCCCAACACCTCAGGGTGGAGGGGAGCTCAGGGTGGGCAGGAGCCCACAACACTTGGCTGGGTAGGAGAGTCCAACGCTACAGGGTGGATGGGAGCCCCCAACTCCTCAGGCTATGATGCAGCCCACAATACCCCAGGTTATATGAGGGAGCCCCCAGCACTCCAGGGTGGGAAGGAGCCCCCAACACTCCAGGGTGAGCGGAAGCCCTCAACAGCCCAGGGTAGATGGGAACTCCCATCACCCTAGGGTGTGTGAGAACCCCCAACACTTCTGGCTGGTTAGGAGAGCCCAACACTACAGGGTGGATGGGAGCCCCAAACACCCTAGGTTATGAGGCAGCCCCCAATACCCTAGGTCAGTGATGGCAAACCTTGGCACCCCAGATATTTTGGAACTACATTTCCCATGATGCTCAGGCAATTTGCAGTGTAGTTGAGCATCATGGGAAATGTAGTTCCAAAACATCTGGGGTGCCAAGGTTCGCCATCACTGCCCTAGGTTATGGGGGAGCTCCCAACACTTCAGGGTTGGCGGGAGCTCTTAACACTCCATGGTGGACGGGACTCCCCAACAGCTCAATGTGGAAAGGAGCCCCCAACACTTGGCTGGGTAGAAGAGTCCAACAATACAGACTGGATGGGAGTCCCCAACACCCCAGGTTATGAGTCAGCCCCCAACACCCCAGGGTGGAAGGGAGCTCAGGGTGGGCAGGAGCCCCCAACACTTGGCTGGGTAGGAGAGTCCAACACTAACAGGGCGGATGGGAGCCCCCAACACCTCAGGCTATGATGCAGCACACAATACCCCAGGTTATATGAGGGAGCCCCCAGCACTCCAGGGTGAGCGGAAGCCCTCAACAGCCCAGGGTAGAGGGGAACTCCCAACACCTTAGGGTGGGTGAGAACCCCCAACACTTCTGGCTGGTTAGGAGAGCCCAACACTACAGGGTGGATGGGAGCCCCAAACACCCTAGGTTATGAGGCAGCCCCCAATACCCTAGGTTATGAGGGAGCTCCCAACACTTCAAGGTTAGCAGGAGCTCTTAACACTTCATGGTGGACGGGACTCCCCAACAGTTCAATGTGGGCAGGAGCCCCCAACACTTGGCTGGGTAGGAGAGTCCAACAATACAGACTGGATGGCAGCCCAGGTTATGAGGCAGCCCCCAACACCCCAGGTTATGAGGCAGTCCCCAACACCCCAGGTTATGAGGCAGCCCCCAACACCCCAGGGTGGAAGGGAGCTCAGGGTGGGCAGGAGCCCCCAACACTTGGCTGGGTAGGAGAGTCCAACACTAACAGGGTGGATGGGAGCCCCCAACACCTCCAGGTTATGAGGCAGCCCACAATAGCCCAGGTTATATGAGGGAGCCCCCAGCACTCCAGGGTGGGCGGGAGCCCTCAACAGCCAAGGGGAAGATGGGAACGCCCAATACCCTAGGGTGGGTGAGAACCCCCAACACTTCTGGCTGGATAGGAGAGTCCAACACTACAGGGTGGATGGGAGCCCCCAACACCCCAGGGGGGCTCAAGTCTACAAACTGTCCAGAAAGGTCTAAATGCTGCAGTCCTTAGAATGTCTCTATTCTCCACCTATATCTGAAATATCACTTGGGTAGAACATTATCAGATGAGGAAACACCGATCTGCCTTCATTGTTGGTCAGGAACGGCGGCAGGTCCCGGCTCTTACCGGAGAGGAGTGCCCGTATGGGGTCCTAATCTGAGCGAACGTTGTCTGCAATGATCCATGGAAGATCAGCTGGGGAAATATCTGCTTCCCCTCATTGTACAGATTCAAGACCTGGGATCTGCCCGGAGGTGGGGTGGGTGGGGGATGGGCGTGCAGTACAATTCAAGAGCCTGCGCCTTCTCCAGCCTGAAATGGCCGATAATAAAGAAGACAGGCGGGTAAATAACTGTCACCGGTCTCTGATTTCTGGACATTCGCTCTTTTCATCGATCTCTGTCTTTTGGCGCTTGCGCCTCTTTAATGACCCAATGATCGCTCTCCCATCCTCGCTGATATCATCTATACAATGTAATTGGATTTTCTTTTCTTTTTTTCCCCCCTCCGCAGGACGCAGTCCGCACAGAGAGCTACAGGAACTTCATCTACCGGAATGGGGACGTCTTCAAGGACAAGGTGGGAGCATCGCTGTGCAGTATCTGGGGGGAGGGGAGGTCACATGACGGAGCGCGGGGGACACGGGGTCATTTAAAAGAAGCAGTTTTGCTCCCGAGGATTTCATTTTTTCCCGTGTGGTGGAGCGCAGATAACGCCAAAGCAGGTTTATACTTATTTTTATTTATGGATGAGGTGGGGGGGAGGGGGAGCGTCCTGCGGCAGGACGATAAAACGTTCCCGTGAATCTGTCGCAGAATCGGGAAGATGGCGGTGGGTTCCGTCCTCCCCCTCCCCCTCCTCCTCCCGGGGGGAAGATGTGATTACAATGTTACTATTTGTCTCCAACGATGGATCTGCTGAGCAGCGTCAGTTCTCGTTCTATTTATTGTATAATTATCTGTGGCGGGAAAAGTTCACCGTAACCAGAAGACGCGCGCGGTTCGTATCGTTCCGGATTGAAACGGAATTTTTTTTCGTATGTATCCAAAATTACAATAGTAACACATTTTTTAAATGAATCTGAAATAAGGAAACAAAATTTCGGGCGAAATTCAAATAGTTTTAGAATTTTCAAAGTGAATAAAATAGAATAGAAAATAAAGGAATAGAATCGAAAATAATAGAATATAATAGAGTAAAACAGAACAAAAAAAAAATACTAAATAAAAGAACAGAATAAAATAGAATAGAATCAAAAATAAAATAATAGAATATAAAAGGTAAACAGAACAAAATAGAATAAAAAATAAAAGAACAGAATAAAATAGAATAGAAAATAATAGAATCAAAAATAAAAGGCTAGAATATTATAGAGTAAAACAGAACGAAAAAAAAAATACAAGATAAAAGAACAGAATAAAATAGAATATAAAATAATAGAATCGAAAATAAAATAATAGAATATAATAGTGTAAAACAGAACAAAATAAAATAACAAATTAAATAACAGAATAAAATATAATAGAATCAAAAAATAATAGAATATAATAGAATTGAAAAGAATAGAACCAAAAAAAAAAGAATAGAATATAATAGAGTAAAACGGAACAAAAAAAAGAATAAAAGAACAGAATAAAATAGAATATAAAATAGAATTGAAAATAAAAGAATTGAATATAAAAGTAAAACAGAACCAAATTAAATAAAATAACAGAATAAAATAGAATAGAAAATAATAGAATCAAAAATAAAATAATAGAATATAATAGTGTAAAACAGAACAAAATAGAATAAATGAAAGAACAGAATATAATAGAATTGAAAATAAAATAATATAATATCGTAAAACATTACAAAATAGAATAACAAATAAAATAACAGAATACAATAGAATAGAAAATAATAGAATTGAAAAAAGAATAGAATATAATAGAGTAAAACAGAACAAAAAAGAATAACAAATGAACAGAATACAATAGAATAGACTCAAATAAAATAATAGAATATAAAAGTAAAACAGAACACAATAGAATAACAAATAAAATAACAGAATAAAATAGAATAGAAAATAGAATCGAAAAAAATAATAGAATATAATAGAATAAAAAATAATAGAATTGAAAATAAAAGAATAGAATATAATAGAGTAAAACAGAACAAAAAATAATAAAAGCACAGAATAAAATAGAATATAGAATTGAAAATAAAAGAATAGAATATAATAGAGTAAAACAGAACAAAATTAGAATAATAAAAAAAACATAATAAAATAGAATAGAAAATAAAAGAATAGAATATAATCGCATAAAACAGAATAAAATAGAATCGAAAATAATAGAATCGAAAATAAAAGACTAGAATATAATATATATATAATATAATATATATATATATATATATATATATATATATATATATATATATATATATATATAAAATAGCGTAAAATAGAATAAATAATAAAAGAACAGAATAAAATAGAATAGGCAATACAAGAATAGAATAAAATAGAACCATCTTCTAAAATTCAATAGAAAAGAAAAAAACGGAGCATAAAAGAACAGAATAGAAAAAAACAATGGAATAGAATATAACCATCTTCCAAAGTTCAAATTTCGAGTAGAATAAATTTGAATGAACTTTAAAATGCCATTCGCATTAAATTTGATTAGATTTTTCTGAATTTGGTCGAATTAAGTTAAATTTGACCAAATACCCATAATTCGAGTCAACCAGTAGACATGCGCGGTTCATTTAGTTCCGAATTGAATTACAATAGTAACGAATGAATCTAAAATCACAAAACAAAGTTTTGGGGCGAAATTGAAATAGTTTTCAAATTTTCGAAGAGAATAAAAGAAAAAAAGAATAGAATGGAACAGAAAACAAAAGAATAGAATAAAAAATAGAATATAACCATTTTCTTAAATTAAAATTTCAAACAGAATAAATTTGACTAGAATAGAAATTAATAGACAAAAAAAAAAAAAAAGAGTAGAATAAAATATAATATAACCAAAATTTTAATTCAAAAAGTATAGAAAAGAATATAATAGAATAGGAAAAACAATAGAATAGAAAATGTAACCATCTTGCAAAATTCAAATTTTGAATAGAATAAATGTGACGTTGAATGAAATGCAGTTCAAATGCCATTCGGATGGAATTCGGTTCGAATTCAAATGAAATGTAAATTCTGATCGATTAGAATTTTCAGAATTCCGTCAAATTGAGTTCAATCCGACCAAATCCGGAAAGCTCGAATCGATTAGAATTTGAATAAAGGAAAAGATTTTCCAAAAACAAATTAAATTAATTAATGTAAACGGATCAAAACGAAACTCATTTTTTTTTTGTTCTGCACATTTCTAGTTACCAGACCCACATCCAGCCGCCGGAGGAGGGGTCACGGTGTGAACATTTGGGGGGGGGAGGGGAAGGTCCAACATGATGCAGCTGAGTTTGAATCTACTTATATTTTGCTCCTCCCCCTCCCCCAACATGATAATGGCATTTTAAAATAAAACCTTTTCCATTTTCATTTCATATCTTATTTTAGTCCCGGTGATGTCATCACTGGGTCTCTGTGCTTCTGTATGCAATACTGGTGGGAGCGGCCAGCGGGGGGGCTGTACATAGCTGTGTGAACACATCACAATCCCTCCCCCAAGTAGTCTCCCACCCCCCAAATCTCTCCATAAGGAGGTCCCGTCATGCTTATTTCTGTTACAAGGGATGTTTACGTTCCTTGTAATAGGAATGAAAGTGATAAAAAAATAAATAAATGAAAAGGACAGTGTAAAAGTAAAAAAAAAAAAAAATGAAAGGGACAGTGTAAAAGTAAAAAAATAAGAAAAAAAAAAAAAATGAAAGGGACAGTGTAAAAGTAAAAAAATAAGAAAAAAAAAAAAATGAAAGGGACAGTGTAAAAGTAAAAAATAAAAAAAATGAAAAGACAGTGTAAAAGTAAAAAAAAAAAAAAAATGAAAGGGACAGTGTAAAAGTAAAAAAATAAGAAAAAAAAAAAAATTCAAGGGACAGTGTAAAAGTAAAAAATAAAAAAAATGAAAAGACAGTGTAAAAGTAAAAAAAAAAAAAAAAAAAAATGAAAGGGACAGTGTAAAAGTAAAAAAAAAAAAAAAAATGAAAGGGACAGTGTAAAAGTACAAAAAAATAAATAAAAAAAATGAAAAGGACAGTGTAAAATTAAAAAAAAAAAAAAAAAGGAAAGGGACAGTGTAAAAAACAAAAAAAAATTATAAAAATTTACTTTTTTTTTAAGGTAAATGAGAGATCTGAGGTCTTTTTGACCCCAAATCTCTCCATAAAGAGGACCTGTCATGCTTATTTTCTGTTGCAAGCGTAAAAATGTCACATGGGTACAGTGTACACGACCGCACAATTGTCATTCAAAGTGCGACAGCGATGAAAGCTGAAAAATGGCCTGGGCAGTAAGGGGGGGGGGGGTGTAAGTTCATGGTAGGCAAGTGGTTAAAAGAAAAATTGCGATTTATTATCTAAGAATTGCAAAGAAATAAATAAATACATTGTTGCAATACAATATCATAAAAATAAATCTTTGCTTGTCAAAGAATTCTCTGTATGACCGTCTTCTCTTCAGTAATGACAAATTGTTGGCACATAAAGAGTGAATGGTGGGGATACAGAGGAGGTGATTGGAGAATAAATTGCCCCTTTATAACGACACATCAATCGGCAGCCCCAGATGTGACGGATCCGCTCCGGGGGGTGAGATTTCTATGGAAATGCATTTCCTGCGGTAAGATGCACGTGGGGCCCAATGCAGGAAAAAAAACGTGCGACGCGGCAACAACCCAAAGCGCGCCCTGGCTCCCCCTCTGTGCCAGTCTGGAAGCGGGTACAGGAAGGGTTAATGAGGCGCACGGCAGCGGCACCCGGCGGCCATGTGGAGGAGTGCCGCAGTGTCCCGCATTCTCCTGTAATTGAGGACTGCAGCACAGCGACTGCGGCTTCAGCCTCGTGTCTCGGCAGCAGATGACGGCACAGCCAGTCCTTGGCGGGGCCGCAGCTCTGCCTAAATGCCTGGGACTTGGTGAACATTATTTACACCGCGGTCACCGCTGAGCCGCACCGTCCCTCCAAATCGGGAGATGGAGTGCTGCGGGGGGGGGGGGGGGGGTGCAAAGATTTATGATCACCCCGAAATTACATGGCGGATATCGGACACCAATCTCAATCACCAATTACGAAAAACTTATTTTATTTTTATATTATATATATAAAAAACTATTTAAATTTTTTTTGTAATTTTTTTTTAGAAGTTTAAACCCAAAACCAACAATGTAATGTAATGTAATCCCTTTTTTCTCTCCTGGTGATCCTGCCAATACGTTTCGTTATGTTAACCCGCCAACGCCTTTATTTGCATACATGTTGAAAAGTCATTTTAGGAACAGGTTAAAACCTCCAAACTTTATATATTTTCTCAAAGCAGAGACCCTGGAGAATAAAATGGTGGTGGTCACGTTTTTTTTTTATTTTATTTTTTATATCGCATAAAATTTGCGCAACAGTTTTTGAGTGCGAAATTTCAGTAAAACCTAAACGAGAGTTATTTTTCAAACGCACAAATGCAATGCAATAATAATGGTTGGTAAAATATAAAAGATGAGGTTATGATGAGTGAATGGAGATTCAACGTGTCAAGCCTTAAAACTGCGCACGGGGGGCGAAAATCATGCCGATGTTTTCCACAGGCGCCCCCTACAGGTCATCAGTTTAGAGCTCTGTGGGAATAATGGGCCTAGAATTGGGGATGTGACTCCGGGGTGCGCAGCGATAGGTAACGTGTATCACAAGCGACATATTCCTACTTGGGTGCGTTTACATTTGTGCGTACGTAGGGGGCGGGGCAGGCTTTAAAAAAATATTTTTAGGGGGTTTTTATGTGCACTCTTTTTTTACTTTAACTAAAACTTTATTTAAATCACGTAGGGGACAAAAATGCCCCTTTGTGATATCATCATTTCAGACAAGTTCCCCTCCCGCCCGCCGTCTAGTAAAATGAAGTCACACCAGTTGCACCGGTCTCGTGCACCCGCGGGGGGGGGGGGGGGGCGTGTGGCGATCGCGCTATGTCCCTAAGACATGGCCCAACCTCAATGACGTGGCTCTTTACCTATGTGATCGGCTGTGTCCAATCACAGGTGATCACATGTAAATACGGAGGTGGCGTTTATCATCTCTCCTCGCCTCACAGTGACAGTGTGAGGAGAGGAGAGTCGATCAGCGGCATCTCCTTACAGGGGAGACCTGTACAGGTAATCGGGGCACTGATCATCGGTGCAGCCCTGGTGCCCATTAGTGACACCAATCAGTGATACCAATTAGTGTCCTTCGGTGCCTATTAGTGACACCAATCAGTGACACCAGTCAGTACCCATCAGTGATGTCAGTGCAGTGCCCATCAGTGACACCAGTCAGTGCAGTGCCAATCAGTGTCACCAATTTGTGCCCATCAGTGTCACCAATTTGTGCCCATCAGTGTCACCAATTTGTGCCCATCAGTGTCACCAATTTGTGCCCATCAGTGTCACCAATTTGTGCCCATCAGTGACGCCAGTCAGTGCCCATCAGTGACGCCAGTCAGTGCCCATCAGTGACGCCAGTCAGTGCAGTGCCCATTAGTGACGCCAATTTGTGCCCATCAGTGACGCCAGTCAGTGCCCATCAGTGACGCCAGTCAGTGCAGTGCCCATTAGTGACGCCAATTTGTGCCCATCAGTGACGCCAGTCAGTGCCCATCAGTGAAGCCAGCCAGTGCAGTGCCCATCAGTGACTCCAATTTGTGCCCATCAGTGACTCTAATTTGTGCCCATCAGTGACTCTAATTTGTGCCCATCAGTGACTCTAATTTGTGCCCATCAGTGACTCTAATTTGTGCCCATCAGTGACTCTAATTTGTGCCCATCAGTGACTCCAATTTGTGCCCACCAGTGACTCCAGTTTGTGCCCACCAGTGACTCCAGTTTGTGCCCACCAGTGACACCAATTTGTGCCCATCAGTGATGCCAGTCAGTGCTGTGCCCATCAGGGATGCCTATCAGTACTGCATCTTGGTGCCTCCTCATCAGTGCCCATCAGCGAAGGAAAAAAAAGAAAAAAAATTACTGACGGAAACACTTTATTTATTTATTTTTTTTCAAAATTCTCGTTCTTTTTTTTCGTTTGTTTAGCAAAAAATAAATAAACCCAGCGGTGATTAAATACTACCAAAAATTTTTTTTTTTTAAATGATAAAAAGTCATATTGGGACAATGTTGCGTGACCGCGCCATTGTCATTCCGACAGTGCCAAAAATGGAAAATTGGCCTGGGCAGGAAAGGGGGTAAAAGTGCCCGGTAATGAAGGGGGCTTTTAGACCCCTGATGTCTCGCCTTCCTTCCATTGAAGCGGATGGTGCTCAGATGGCGCTCCATGAGGCTGCATTTAGCTGTCAGTTGGCTGGTGGGGGGGGGGTGGGGGCGGCTGAAGCACACCAGCCAATCAGAACGGCCGAAGACCATCACTAGGAAGAACCCCGAGTGATGGCGCCGGCGATAGACCTCCCAGACGAGGCACTGTTGGAACGAAGGTATTTTGTGCTTTAACATGTTACTGTTCTCTATGTACAGCTCTCACCTCTGCTGATCCTGCCATGAAGGCACTTCCTGTTAGAGGGTGACAACTCTCAATTGTTCTGCTGCGTTGTCACCCTGTCACTTGAACCACCGCTGGAGAATACCAGCTGTTGTGCCGACACACATTTTGCAGTCACCGTCCACCATTCTCAGGGAGCCGCTCCAGAGCAACGAGGTGCAGCGAACGCCGGAGCCAGCACATGTAGGCAGGAAGTGGCTGATAGAGGCCGGAGGAGATCAGCAGCACTAGGGGGAAAAATAAGGCTCCACTCACATTACTGCATCTCCAGAGTTGCATGACTTCCAGTGCGATTTTGGACCAAAGTTGCACCAAAGTAGTTCAGGCGCCTTTTCACTGCGACTTTAAAAGAGAAGTATGGGAATCATTGTTTTTTTTTCTTATTTTTTATTTATCATACTTACCTAGAGGGATGCTGCAACTGTCCCCCCGCCAGCTCTAACACTGAGAACTGAGCGATCAAACTCAGCCGATCTCTCAGTTCTCAGAGCTCCCTGAGCAGAGAGTTGGTGACTGTGAGTCGCCGTTGTCTGCTCTGTCCCCGCCCCGCCCCCTATCGGAGGGCAGTGGAGGGTGCGGGAGTAGCCGGCGCAGGCTCTCAGCGGCTCAGTCCTGCACTCCTGTAATCCATGTTCAGCAGACAGGAGGCTGAAGACCGCTGTCGGCTGACCTCACAGAAGCCGGTTCAGGGTCTGGGAGGATGTCCCGCCCCCTCCACAGCCCAGCGCTCCCGCCCCCTCCACAGCCCAGCGATCCAATTAGGGAGGAGGGGGCAGAGCAGACAACGGTGACTAACAGTGACCAGCTCTCTGCTCAGGGAGCTCTGAGAACCCAGTGATCGGCGGTGTTTGATCGCTCGGTTCTCAGTGTTAGAGCCGGCGGGGGACAGATGCAGCATCCACCTAGGTATGATATAAAAAAAACTATAAAAACTATTCCCATACTTCTCTTTTAAAGTCGCAGCAACTTTGAAAAGGTGCCTGCGCTACTTTGATGCAACTTTGGTTCAGAGAATGCAACATTGGATCGAAGTCGCGCTCCGAAGTCGCACTGGAAATTCTGGAATAATGTGCATGCAGGGGTCTCAAACTGGTGGCCCTCCAGCTGTTGCGAAACTACAAGTCCCATGAGGCATTGCAAGGCTGACAGTTACAAGCATGACTCCCACAGGCAGAGAGCATGATGGGACTTGAAGTTCCACAACAGCTGGAGGGCCGCCAGTTTGAGACCCCTTGATTAGAGTGTGGAAGGGTTGGATCCTCCGCTGGATCCCGCTGGGAGACTCGCCCCTCTCTATGTGGCCTGGGGGCCAAGTCAGGAAGTGATGAGAAATGCAACATTTTGAGTTGCCACCAGAGCAGGAATAAAGAGGAAATCTCCCAATGGGGGACACCTGTTCCGGTGACAACCGTCTGCGGTGGGGATTCTTCTCACTTTGGGGAGATTTCCTTTAATTTCCTGTTGCATCTCCAGGACAGGAAGTGAAGGGGAATCTCATCAGCGGGGGAAAGGAAACCACAAATAACTCAGACCCAGAACTGGATACATTGTATTGCAGAAAATGACTCTTTTTGCCACAATTATTTCCTCCTATAATGTATTATAAATGTTCCTTAGTGGCTCCAGAAGGCGGATCGGCCGGTAACATCGAACGTTTCTGTTGCAGGTGGTCCTGGATGTCGGATGCGGCACGGGGATCCTATCCATGTTCGCGGCGAAGGCCGGCGCCAAAAAAGTCATCGGTGTGGACCAATCGGAAATCCTCTACCAGGCCATGGACATTATCCGGTGGGTGATTGGTCAGAAGGCTCTTAGCCCTGCCTTTTTTCTAACCCCTTTGCGCTGACAGTATGCCAATTTGTGTTCATGGTTTGAAAGGGTTATTCTGGGGTGACGCCCGCAGCTACACGCATCACCCCGCTACCGTGTTTTTTTTTTTTTTTTTCTTAAAGCCAGCGATCGGCTTTTTAACCACTTCAATACCGGGTCTATTCTGGCACTTCTACATGTAAAAAATCATTTTTTTGCTAGAAAATTACTCAGAACCCCCAAACATTATATATATATATATATATATATATTTATATATTTATATATATATATATATATATATATATATATATATATATATATATATATATATATATTTATATATATATATTTATATATATATATAAAATATATATATATATATATATATATATATCTATTAGATAGATATATATATATATATATATATATATATATATATATATAATCTTTTTATATATATATGTATATATTATATTTTTTAGATATATATATTTTTTAGATATATATGTTATATTTTTTATATATAATATATATTTTTTTAAGCAGACACCCTGGGGAATAAAATGGCAGTCTTTGCAATTTTTTTTTATCTCGCACGGTATTTGCGCAACAATTTTTTAAACGCATTTTTTTGAGGGAAAAAAACAATTTCAGGATTTAAAAAATAAAACAGTAAAGTTGTCCGGATTTTTTATTTTTTTTAATAATGTGAAAGATGATGTTACGCCGAGTACATAGATACCTAACATGTAATGCTTTAAAATTGTGCACACTCGTGCAGTGGCGCCAAACTTCGTGCTTAAAAATTTCCGCAGGCGACGCTTTAATTTTTAATTTATTTTTACAGGTTACATGTTTAGAGTTGCAGAGGAGGTCTAGTGCTAGAATTTTTTGGTACCTCAGATGTGTGGTTTGAACAGCGTTTACATATGTGGGCGGGACTTGCGTGTGCGGTCGCTTCTGAGCGCGAGCTGCTGGGGACAGGTGCTGTTTTAAAAAAAATTTAATTTTTTTTTTTAATTTTTTTTAATTTTATTTTTATTTTTACACTTTCTTTTACATTTTTTTTTTTTGATCACTTTTATTTTTATTACAAGGAATGTAAACATCCCTTGTAATAGGAATCGTTCATGACAGGTCCTCTTTATGGAGAGATGCGGGGTCATTAACCACTTGCTTACTGGGCACTTAAACACCCTTCCTGCCCAGACCAATTTTCAGCTTTTGGTGCTCTCACACTTTGAATGACAATTACTCAGTCATGCAACACTGTACCCAAATGAATTTTGTGTCCTTTTTTTCCCACAAATAGAGCTTTCTTTTGGTGGTATTTGATCACCTCTGGGGTTTTTATTTTTTGCGCTATAAATGAAAAAAGACCGAAAATTTTGAAAAAAAACACATATTTCTTTGTTTCTGTGATAAAATTTTGCAAATTATAATTTTTTTTTCATAAATTTTGGCCACAATTTATACTGCTACATATCTTTGGTAAAAATAACCCAAATTATTGGATATTATTTGGTCTTTGTGAAAGTTAGAGCGTCTAGAAGCTGTGGTGCGAATCGCACAAAATTGATCACATCTGATGTACTGGTGGACTATCTCACTTCTTGTGACCCGAACAAGTCAGGAAAGTACAAATACCCCCCAAATGACCCCTTTTTTGAAAGTAGACATTCCAAGGTATTTACTAA
This sequence comes from Lithobates pipiens, assembly GCF_037356315.1. Lineage (NCBI taxonomy): Eukaryota > Metazoa > Chordata > Amphibia > Anura > Ranidae > Lithobates > Lithobates pipiens. The sequence goes on from NW_027507786.1 coordinate 11,978,513, forward strand.
GATGCATGGTGAGGTTTTTGATGTTGTCATCTTTTTCCCACAATTCTTTGCAAAATGAAGATTTTTTTTTTTTTTTTTTTTCTCACAAAATTTTTAATGTAATAGGTTATTTCTCTCACATGGCATGTGTATACCACAAATGACACCCCAAAATACGTTCTGCTACTCCTTCTGAGTATTACGATACCAAATGTGTGAGACTTTTACACAGCCTGGCCACATACAGAGGCCCAATATTGAAATAGCACCATCAGGCGTTCTAGGAGCATAAATTACACATTTCATTTCTCAACCACCTATTACAGTTTTGAAGGCCCTGGAACACCAGGACAATGGAAATGCCCACAAAGTGACCCCATTTTGGAAAGCTAACACCCCAACGTATAATCTATGAGGCATATTGAGTCGTTTGAATGGTTCATTTTTTTTCCAGAAGTTTTGGGAAAATGTGGAAAAAAAATGAAAACGCATTTTTTTTACGCAAAGTTGTCCATTTATAAGATATTTCCAACACATAGCATGTACATAGCAAAAATGACACCCCAAAATACGTTCTACTACTCCTCCTGAGTATAACGATACCAAATGTGTGAGACTTTTACACAGCCTGGCCACATACAGAGGCCCAATATTGAAATAGCACCATCAGGCGTTCTAGGAGCATAAATTACACATTTCATTTCTCAACCACCTATTACAGTTTTGAAGGCCCTGGAACACCAGGACAATGGAAATGCCCACAAAGTGACCCCATTTTGGAAAGCTAACACCCCAACGTATAATCTATGAGGCATATTGAGTCGTTTGAATGGTTCATTTTTTTCCAGAAGTTTTGGGAAAATGTGGAAAAAAAATGAAAACGCATTTTTTTTACGCAAAGTTGTCCATTTATAAGATATTTCCAACACATAGCATGTACATAGCAAAAATGACACCCCAAAATACGTTCTACTACTCCTCCTGAGTATAACGATACCAAATGTGTGAGACTTTTACACAGCCTGGCCACATACAGAGGCCCAATATTGAAATAGCACCATTAGGCGTTCTAGGAGCATAAATTACACATCTCATTTCTCAACCACCTATTACATTTTTAAAGGCCCTGGAGCACCAGGACAATGGAAATGCCCACAAAGTGACCCCATTTTGGAAAGCTAACACCCCAACGTATAATCTATGAGGCATATTGAGTCGTTTGAATGGTTCATTTTTTTTCCAGAAGTTTTGGGAAAATCTGGAAAAAAAATGAAAACGCATTTTTTTACGCAAAGTTGTCCATTTATAAGATATTTCCAACACATAGCATGTACATAGCAAAAATGACACCCCAAAATACGTTCTACTACTCCTCCTGAGTTTAACGATACCAAATATGTGAGACTTTTACACAGCTTGGCCACATACAGAGGCCCAACATGTAAGGAACACCATCAGGTGTTCCAGGGACACATAGCATGCACATACCAAGAATTACACCCCAAAATACATTCTACTGAGAAAAGAGTAAACAAAAGATTACCTGTGGTTTTAGCAGCGCAGTTGTCCACAGGATGATAGCACTGGTCCAGGCAGCAGGCAGGGACTTGGTCAACAAAAGTGAACACAATTTTCCAGGCAACAGGCAGGTATACTGTCCATAGTCATTATTGGCAGCAGGCAGGGATACTGTCCATATACAGTCCAAGGTCAGTGCAGGCAGAGATCGTCAGCATTGCCAAAATATTGGTCCTGGTAGTAGGCAGGAACATGGTCCATCCATGTGCTGTGGTCAGTTCATGCGACAGGCAGAGGCATGATGGTATAGGTCCTACAGGCAGCAGGCAGAAGTAGGGCCTTTTTCAGGACAGAATGGGGATAGGGGTAGAGGCTTCTCCCACCCAAATCTCTTTGAAGCCTCCGAGTCTCCAGACCCTAATCTAGGAATGAGAAAACAAGGGAAATTGTCTTCTTCATCCAAAAAAACTATTCTGGAGCCCCTCACATATGTGAGACCCCTGTTATGAATCCCACTAGTCCACAGAGGGTACAAGATCAGTCCAAGAGGCAGGCAAAAGGCATGGTCAAACAGTCCAGGGTCAGTTCCAGATCAGGCAGAGGTATGTACAGAATCAGTAGGCAGAAGCGTGGTCGAATAACAGTCCAGGGTCAGTTCCAGATCAGGCAGAGGCGTAAACAGAATCAGTAGGCAGAAGCGTGGTCGAATAACAAGCCAGGGTCAGTTCCAGATCAGGCAGAGGTATGTACAAAATCAGTAGGCAGAAGCGTGGTCGAATAACAAGCCAGGGTCAGTTCCAGATCAGGCAGAGGTATGTACAAAATCAGTAGGCAGAAGCGTGGTCGAATAACAAGCCAGGGTCAGTTACAGAGCAAGCAGAGGCATAAGGGGTTTGAAGGTAAATGGCAGGAAGTGAGGGTTATGGTTACCATACTTCACTAATAATTCACTAAAGTATGGTAACGGCGGAAACAGTCACCTATGCAGAGGCCTGGTTGGGAAGGGCATTCGGCACAGTGATAAGTGGTGTCTCTTCTCACTCCTCGTTTGCTGCACACCCGACATTTTTTCTGACATCTTCGGCCTGTTGGTCTGGGAGGGATTTTGTCAGGAAAGTGGCGTTCAGAGAGTCTGCTAATTACATCGGATCGAATGTTTTGTGGTGGGCCGTTGGGGTAAATAAGGGCAGTGGTGATTTCCTCCTGGTAGCCAAGGAAGGGTATGGGTCTTTCTGTGGACTTACGATAAATGACATATGTGTTGTATATGGCCAAATTAAAGAAATAAATTGCAATTTTTTTATACCACTTGTATGTTCTTCTCGTGGCAAGATAGGGTTCGAGCATCTGGTCGTTCAAGTCGACACCCCCCATGAACATGTTGTACTCATGGATACAAGTGGGTTTTAGTATTGGGCCATCCCTCCTGGTGATCTCAACAAAAGTGTTGTTGTGGATCGAAGAAAGCATGTAGACATCCCTTCTGTCCCTCCACTTCACAGCCAAAATTTCCTCGTTCCGTAAGCTCGCCGCTTCGCCTTTTCTTAGCCTTTTGTTGACGAGGCTTTGAGGAAAGCCCTTCCGGTTCGTTCTTACGGTGCCACATGCTGGAGTTTGCTTTCTATGGAGGTTGCGGAACAGGGGTAAACTTGTATAAAAATTGTCCACATAGAGATGGTAGCCTTTCTCCAGGAGTGGGTTTATGAGTTCCCAAACAACTTTTCCACTCGATCCGATGTATTCGGGGCAATTAGGGGGATGTAGCTGGGTGTCCTTCCCTTCGTATACCATGAAGGAATATGTATACGCTGTGGCTCAATCACACAACTTATACATTTTCACCCCATAGCGGGCCCTTTTGGAGGGAATAAATTGCTTTAGGCCCAGCCTGCCAGAAAATTTGATCAGGGACTCATCCACACATATGTGTTGGTCTGGGGTAAACAACTGGGGGAAAATCTGAGAAAAATAATTTATTAGCGGCCGAATTTTGTAAAGTTTATCAAAATTTGGGTCATTCCGGGGAAGGCACTGGGTATTGTCGTTAAAGTGTAGGAATCTCAATATCGTTAGATATCTGGTCCGGGACATTATTGAGGAAAAGATGGGCATGTGATAGATGGGGCGGGATGACCAATATGCATGTATTTCATTTTTATTGTTTAGTCCAATACAAAATGTGAGGCCCAAAAAAATTTTAAACTCCTCCACTGTTAGGGCTCTCCACTTGTAGGGACGGGCATAAGAGGACGTTGGGTTGCTTTCAATAAATTGTTGGGCATATAGGTTGGACTGGACAACAATGGATTCAAGCAAGTCCTCTGTAAAAATTAGGTGGAAAAAGTCCATCAGGGAAAAATTGTGTGTGTCCACCTGGACTCCTGGGTTGGCAGTGAAAGGGGGAACGTTGGCTTCTCCTGAGTTAGGAGGAAGCCACAAGGGGTTCTGGAGGGAATAGGGAAGGCTGGCATGGGACCTAACCCTTTGGGGCCGAGTTGACACCCCACTTGTACGTGGCCTTTGCCGAGGTACTGTGGTGCTGGTGGATGGCACTGGGTTGCCGGTGGATGGCTCTGCGGTGCTGGTGGATGGTACCGCCTCCTCACCAGTGCGCCTTCGTCTGACGGGCGGACTATCATCTTCCTCCTCTGAGGCTGTCATGGTACCGCTGCTGAGGACAGGCTCGTAGTCCACGTCAGACTCAGAATCTGAATAGGAGGAGGAATCCGAAGCGGAAACCTCCCCGTTGCTCTCGTCGGCTGCAAGGATATCATATGCCTCCTCAGCTGAATACAATCTTTGTGACATTTTTATTGATCACAAATGGCACTGACAGGTGACGCTGATTTGGCAGATGACACTGACAGGTGACGCTGATTTGGCAGATGACACTGACAGGTGACGCTGATGTGGCAGGTGACACTGACAGGTGACGCTGATTTGGCAGGTGACACTGACAGGTGACGCTGATTTGGCAGGTGACACTGACAGGTGACGCTGATTTGGCAGGTGACACTGACAGGTGACGCTGATGTGGCAGGT
>NW_027507786.1:11988051-11991619 GCF_037356315.1 Lithobates pipiens
CCAACCCCCCCAAAAAAGATACACCCAAGCACTTAACCCACCCATACCCCCAACCCCCTCCCCCCAAAAAAGTTACACCCAAGCACTTAACCCCCCTCAAAAAAAAAAGTTACCCCCCAACCCCCTCCCCAAAAATAAGTTACACCCAAGCACTTAACCCCATCCCCCAACACCCCCTTCAAAAAAAAGTTAAACCCAAGCACTTAACACCCCCCCATACCCCCAACCCCCCCCCCCCCCCCCCAAAAAAAAGTTACACCCAAGCACTTAACCCCCCTCAAAAAAAAGTTACACCCAATCACTTAACCCCCCTCTCAAAGTGTTACACCCAAACACTTAACCCCCTCATACCCCCAACCCCCCCCCCCAAAAAAGTTACACCCCAAGCACTTAACCCCCCATACCCCCAATCTCCCACCCCCCCTCCCCCACACACATACAAATCAACACACTTGCAATGGGGCCACCTGTCCTCAAAAAAATGTATCACATAGAAAGAAGACTTTTTGTCTTTATTGATGAAAAATAAAGTTTTTAGTGAAAATATATATATATATATATTTTTTTTTTTATTAAATTTTTTTAAGTGTCAAAAAATTGGAGTTGCACCAAAGCTTTGACCCCCACCAATGATAAAAAAGTTCAACTAATATTATTAAAGCGAACATTTATGAACAAAATCCTACTAGCGTTTGTCCAGCTTTGCAGGGCTGAGTCTCTGACTGCTGTTCCCCCTCCTCTCAAAAATGAATGTAAAGTTTGAAAAAAAAAAAAAAGTAAAATTATTACCACAGTATTTTCTGCCCTATACAAATAAAAATAAGTAAAGTTTTGGCCTCAGATCTTTATTAGCCATGATAAATAAATGCCGCTGGATTGTCCTCCTACCATACCTGTACCTTTTTGAAAGCTCAAAAATTTGATAAAAAATAAATCATTTTTTAATTTTTTTTTTTTTTTTTTTTTTTTTTTATTTAGATTTTTTTTTTTTTTTAAATAACCCACCACAGCATTTTCTTCCCTATAAAAAAAAAAGTTTTGGGCTCAGATATTTACCAGCCATAATAAATAAATTCCAGTGGATTGTCCTTTTCAAAGGTACCATACCTGTACCTTTTAAAAACGCAAAAGTTTGAAAAAAAAAAAAAAGAAATAATAATTTTTACATTTTATTTTTTTTTATTTTTTAATTTTGAAAAAAAAATTAAATAACCCACCACAGCATTTTCTTACCTATAAAAAAAAGTTTTGGACTCAGATATTTACTAGCCATTATAAATAAATGCCACTGGATTGTCCCTTTCAAAGGTACCTTTTAAAAACTCAAAATTTTGAAAATAAAATAACCACCACAGCATTTTCTTCCCTATAAAAAAGAAAAAAAATTGGGCTCAGATCTTTATTAGCCATAATAAATGCCACTGGATTGTCCTTTTCAAATGTACCGTACCTGTACCTTTTGAAAACTGAAAAATTAATGTGAAGTTTGAAAAAAAAATTACATTTTTTTTTTTTTTTTTTTTTTTTTTAGTTTTGAAAAACAAAATATAACCACCACAGCATTTTCTTCCCTTTAAAAAAAATAAAAAAATAAATAAAAGTTTTAGCCTCAGATCTTTATTGGCCATAATAAGTAAATGCCACTGGATTGTCCTTTTCAAAGTACCTGCACCTTTTGAAAACTCAAAAATGAATGTGAAGTTTGGAAAAAAAAAATGTCTTTTTTTTTTTGGAAAAAATAAATAAATAACCACCACAACATTTTCTTCCCTATAAAAAAGAAAAAAAATAAGCTTTCGGCTCCGATCTTTATTGGCCATAATAAATAAATGCCGCTTGATTGTCCTTTTCAAAGTACCTGTACCTTTTTGAAAACTCAAAAATTAATGTAAAGTTTAAAAAAAAAGTTTGAAAAAAAAAAAAATCATTTTTTAATTTTTATTTATTTTTTTAATTTAGTTTTTTTTTTTTTGTTAAATAACCCACCACAGCATTTTCTTCCCTATAAAAAAAATTTTTGGGCTCGGATATTTACCAGCCATAATAAATAAATTCCAGTGGATTGTCCTTTTCAAAGGTACCATACCTGTACCTTTTAAAAACGCAAAAGTTTGAAAAAAAAAAGAAATAATAATTTTTACATTTTATTTATTTATTTATTTATTATTAAAAATAAAATATAACCACCACAGTATTTTCTTCCCTTTAAAAAAATAAAATAAAAAATAAAAGTTTTAGCCTCAGATCTTTATTGGCCATAATAAGTAAATGCCACTGGATTGTCCTTTTCAAAGTACCTGCACCTTTTGAAAACTCAAAAATAAATGTGAAGTTTGGAAAAAAAAAAGTATTTTTTTTATTTTGAAAAAAAAAAAAAAATAACCACCACAACGTTTTCTTCCCTATAAAAAAGAAAAAAAAAGTTTTGGGCTCCGATCTTTATTGGCCATAATAAATGCCGCTTGATTTTTTTTTTTTATTTTGAAAAAAAAAAAAAAAAATTACCACCACAGCATTTTCTTCCCTAAAAAAAATAAATAATAAAAAAAAGTTTTGGCCTCAGATCTTTATTGGCCATAATAAATAAATGCCGCTTGATTATTTTTTTTTTTTTATTTTGAAAAAAAATAAAAAATAACCACCACAGCATTTTCTTCCCTAAAAAAATAATAATAAATAAATAATAAAAAAAAGTTTTGGCCTCAGATCTTTATTGGCCATAATAAATAAATGCCGCTTGATTTGTTTTTTTTTTTTTATTTTGAAAAAAAAATAAAAAATAACCACCACAGCATTTTCTTCCCTAAAAAAAAAAAAAAATAAATAATAAAAAAAAGTTTTGGCCTCAGATCTTTATTGGCCATGACAAATAAATGCCGCTGGAATGTCCTTCTAATCCATACAGTGATCATTATAGGAAATAATGAACCGTTCTTTAATTATGATTTGGTTGTTTCATTGATTTTTCTCTTTTCTTTTTTTTTTTTTTTTTAATGGTCCCCAGACAAAACGCGTTGGGGTCGGTTCAAGAGTTCAGGGCCGGAGATCTTTTTGTCATCTTTGTTTCCCGGGGTCGTTTTTTTTTTTTTTTTTTTTTCAATTACAGCTATAATGAGATTGTCGGAGGTGGTGGAGGGGGGGGGGGGAGGGGGGAGATAGCGGGGGAAGGATAAGGAGCTGCACCTCGCTGCCGTCGCTCTGTGAATAATGATATCGCCGTCGGTAACGCCGGCTGTCATGCTGACGGGAGCGCAGGAGGAGATGGATCCTCTTCAGCGGGAAAGGTGAACGATTTCATCTCCGCAGGATGGGATTCACTGAATCATTTTTGCTTATTTTTTTTATTTTATTTTTTATTTATTTTTTTTGGCGCCGTTCGGCTTCAGTGATGGCGAGGAACGGATTTTCTGCTGAGTCGGTGCAGCTGTTCCGGCTTTCCGCATAATGTGGTGTAATGATTTTTATCGGTGGGGGGGGGGGGGGAATTGTGTGTGATTGATGCTGAATTCAGGAACCCAACCTTCCTATTATAGACTATTAGAGCTTCCCCTCCAGTCCTGCACAGTTG
>NW_027507786.1:11991819-12044609 GCF_037356315.1 Lithobates pipiens
GTTTATAGCGCAAAAAATAAAATACCGCAGGGGTGATCAAATGCCACCAAAAGAAAGCTCTATTTGCGGGAAAAAAAGGACGCCAATTTTGTTTGGGAGCCACGTAGCACGACCGCGCAATTGTCAGTTAAAGCGACGCAGTGCCGAATCGCAAAAAAGGGGCCCGGTCCTTTGGCTGCAAATTGGTCCGGGGGGGCTTAAGTGGTTAAAGTGAAATTTATCAAATAAGGAATATAAAATGGATCGGAGATTGAGGATCCACATCGAGATTTCCCCTCCAGATATGAATTGAGTCCAATAGAAGAACAGGTGAAAGAACCAAGGCACGACTCAACGGGGGAGAGACCCTCCCCTCGCCCCCCCCCCGTATCAGGACTATAAAAATACAGCAAAGGAATCTAGAAATAGCCTAATATATACATTCCAAAGTATTATATATACACACAGTGGGGAAAATAACGATCGTCTCCCTTGCAGATTGTGTAAGTTCGCCCACTTTACAAAGAAATTAAAGGTCTATAATTTTTATCATAAGTGTATTTTATATGATAGAGGCGAATATCAACCAAAATCCAGAAAAACACAATACAAATGTTATAAATTGAGTTGTAGTTCAGTGAGTAAAATAAGTATTTGATCCTCAAGCAAAACATGACCTAATACTTGGTGGAGAAACCCTTGTTGGCGAGCGCAGAGGTCAGACGTCTCTTGTGGTCGGTGACCAGGTTTGCACACATCTCAGGAGGGATTTTGGTTTGCTCTTCTTTACAGATCTTCTCTAAATCCTTAAGGTTTCTTGGCTGCCTCTTGGCAACTTGAAGTTTCAGCTACCTCTATACATTTTCTATAGGATTTAGGTCTGGAGACTGGATAGGCCACTCCATGACCTTAAAGCGGAGGTCCACCCTAAAGTGGACCTTCCGCTCATTGGAATCCTACAGTACAGGTATCTGCACCCACTTCCGGGATAGCTCTCTACGGAAAGGGGCGTAGATACGGCCCTTTCCGAAAGTCCCCCCTGTCCGCTGGGAAACACACGGATCCCAGAGACAGCGGGGACCATCCTTATTGCGCAGCGCGACTCGCGCATGCGCAGTAGGGAACGGGAAATGAAGCCGAAAGGCTCCACTTCCTGATTCCCATACCCAAGATGGCGGCGGCAGCACCCGAGAGACGATCGAGAGATCGGCTTCGGGTGCCGACATCGCGGGCGCACTGGGCGGGTAAGTGTCCTTATTTTAAAAGTCAGCAACTGCAGTATTTGTAGCTGCTGGCTTTTTAAAAAAAAAAAAACGGCGGAACTCCCACTTTAAGGTCTCTTGGCAACTCGAAGTTCCGCTCCCTCCTATACATTTTCTTTAGGATTGAGGTCTGGAGAACATCTAGGCCACTCCATGACCTTAATGTTCTCTTCTACTTGAACTCCTTTGTTGCCTTGGCGGTATGTTTTGGGTCATTGTCATGCTGGAAGACCCATCCATGACCCATCTGCAGTGTTCTGGCTGAGGGTAGAAGGTTCTCCTCCAAGATTTTACAGTACATGGCCCCGTCCATTGGCCCCTCAATGTGCAAAATCAACATGGACCTTTATCAGAGAAACAGCCCCAAAGCATCATGTTTTCACCTCCGTGCTTGACTGTAGGGATGGTGTTTTTAGGGTCATAGTCAGCATTTTTTCTTCCTTCCAAACACGGCGAGTCGAGTTGATGCCAAAGAGCTCAGTTTTTGGTCTCATCTGACCACAGCGCTTTCTCCCCAATCCTTCTCAGAATCATTTAGATCGGCCCTTTCTCAACCTTTTACCCCCCAGGGGAATCCTTAAAATAATTTTCAGGTCTCGGGGGAACCCCTGATAAAACCCATTCATTGGGGGTCAGTGGGAACAATGCCCTTTACTTTGGTGTTCAGTGAGAAGAATGCCCCCTTTTTTTTTACAGTGGTGGTAAGAATAGCCCCCCTTACATAGAGCTATAAAGATCATTGGTGTCATTCCACTGGATCCTCCAAGTGGCATTGGCTCAGAACTATGTAGGCACCATCACACAGAGGTAAATCAGCCACAGCTCAAGGAACCCCTAGCCACCTCTGAAGGAACCCTAGGGGGTTCCACGGAACCCTGGTTGAGAATGGCTGATTTAGATCAAGGGTCTCAAACTGGCGGCCCTCCAGCTGTTGTGGAAATACAAGTCCCATCATGCCTCTCTGCCTGTGGAGTCATGCTTGTAACGGTCAGCCTTGCAAATGCCTCATGGGACTTGTAGTTTTGCAACAGCTGGAGGGCCGCCAGTTTGAAACCCTTGATTTAGATATTCATTGGCATTTGCCATGACTGTACATGTGCCTTCCTGAGGGGAAGGACTCGTCGTGTTTGGAGGAAGGAAAATGCTGAATATGACCTAAGAACACCATCCCATACAGTCACACACAGAGGTGGAAACATGATGCCTTCGGGCTGTTAAAGGTACAGGCTGAGGGGCCCAATGGACCCCGGGCCCATGTATTGTAAAATCTTGGATGAGAACCTTCTTCCCTCAGCCAGAACACTGAAGATGGGTCGTGGTTGGGTCTTCCAGCGTGACACTGACCCAAAACATACCACCAAGGCAACAAAGGAGTGGCTCAAGAAGAAGCACATTAAGGTCATGGAGTGGCCTTGCCAGTCTCAAGGGCTTGTAAACCCTCATGGTTTGCATTCTATGCATTAAGGTGAAAAACATTGTGTAGTGCTGTAGCCCCTCCCCCGTTTTACTTACCTGAACGCTGTCATCCGTCACCCTCTGGCCGGGAAGAAGCACACCAGCCCTAGTTGGTGTCCTAATTGGATAGACTGATAGCAGCACAGCCATTGGCTCCCGCTGCTGTCAATCAAATCCAATGACGCGGCCCCGAGTCCTGTATTCTGTGTCAATGGACACAGATGCTTGACTCGGGAGTGCGCCCGCATGGGCGTCTACCCCTTAGGAGAGCCTTCTCCAATGTGGGCACTCGATGCTGGAAGGAGCCACCAGCGCCGCTGAGGGAAGGGATTGGTGCCATTCTGTGCAAATGAACTGCACAATGGAGGAAAGTATGACATGTTTGTTATTTAAACCCCCCCCCCCCCAAAAATGAGGGTTTACAACCCATTTAATCCTATAGAAATGTATGGAGGGAGCTGAAACTTCGAGTTGGCCATATATTGTAAAATCTTGGAGGAGAACTTCCTTCCCTCAGCCAGAACACTGCAGATGGGTCATGGATGGGTCTTCCAGCATGACAATGACCCAAAACATACCGCCAAGGCAACAAAGGAGTGGCTCAAGAACAACCCCATTAAGGTCATGGAGTGGCCTTGCCAGTCTCCAGACCTTCATCCTATAGAAAATGTATGGAGGGAGCTGAAACTTCGAGTTGCCAAGAAACCCTAAGGATTTAGAGAAGATCTGTAAAGAAGAGCGGACCAAAACCCCTCCTGAGATGTGTACAAACCTGGTCACCAACCACAAGAGACGTCTGACCTCTGTGATCACCCACAAGGGTTTCTCCACCAACTACTAAGTCATGTTTTGCTTGGGGATCAAATACTTATTTTACTCACTGAACTGCAACTCCATTTATAACATTTGTATCGTGTTTTTTTCTGGATTTTGGTTGATATTCCGTTCTCTATCATATAAAATACACCTATGATAAAAACGATAGGACCCTTCCTTTCTTTGTAAGTGGGCAAACTTACCCAATCTGCAGGGGAGACGATCATTATTTTCCCCAATGCATGTATAAAATAATACATACACGGGGCTAGATGCCGCTGGACGTCCTCCAGCCAGGAAATGAGGGCGTGGCTCTATCTGACTTGCTGCAGCAGCTTCTAATGCACATGGTGAGAAGCTCACAGTGTGCAGTGAAATCAGAAAAAGCCATTTCAGTCCCGGAGAGAGAGAGGAGCCGGTACGATTTTGCAGGACTGAAGAGGAGGTCGGAGGTCAGATGTAATCCTCAGAGTTCTATGCTGTGTATTATGTCGGTGGTGGAGGCACATTGGAGGGGGGGGAGGGGCAGTATACAATCATTAATGCCAATGTTCCTGAGAAGTGGCGTTCGGCATTGTACAGCGGGGAGGATAATCAGGACCTGTTTAGGATGGAGATCCCATCAGTCCTCCTGCAGGGAGGTCCCGGGGAGAGGGAGATGGGATTTTTCACTATCACAGCGGGGGAATCCGATCGCCGTATTCATAGATCATCTCATACACAAAACACCGAAGAGCTCCCAGCAGAGACTCGATTTCCCGGGAATTCAGATTAAAAAGGGGAACTGACACTCTACGAAAAAGATATTCCTTCGATACAAAATGTTACAAATGATCCTTTTATAGGAGATGTAAATCCAATCTAGAGCTTGCTAAGGCACTGCGTATTATAAACAAGTTTGTGTTTTTTTTTTTTTTTTTTTTTTTTTATCCAAGAAAAAAAAAAAAACTTTATTGAAAGTTAGAAACGTAACATAGTACCGTACACTGCAAAAATGGCTCGTGGGTAGAATCACGGCCAACAAAAACAACGGCAATTACATAGAGAGAATACAGCTGCAGCGTAAGCAGAACGAAATCTAATAATATGTAAGGGGCAAACACACAGATAGCATCGTTACCCGGTGTTAAAGTGGAGCTCCACCCAAAAAGGGGAAGCTCTGCTTGTTCACACCCCCTCCCCCCCCCCCCCCTTCTCTACCACATTTCGCAATTTTTTTTTTTAGGAGGGGGGAGCGGGTACCTGGTTTGACAGGTACCCACTCCCAATAAGATCGTGTGTCCATCTACGAGTTCGGCCCCTCCTCACACCACCACCCCCCCCCTCCCCCGCACATCGCAGGTCCCAGAAGTTGGTGGCTCGTCTATATAAGTACCTTAAATAAATAGTAGTAAATCAGCTGCGAAGCCCACCCACCGGTTTCCCTTAGTGAAGGTGTCGGCGTCTGCACCCGAAGACGATCGAAGAATCAGCTCGGATAATGACATCGCTGGATCCCCGGACAGGTAAGTGTCCTTATATTAAAAGTCAGCAGTTACAGTATGTGTGGCCCTTGACTTACATTTTTTTTTTGGGGGGGGGGGGACTGGAGCTCCACTTTAATTCTCAACAACCTGTCCATAATTGGATCTACAGGTATTAGCCCAGGAACATCTAATGATGTGCCCATCCTTTTTTCATACTTATTTGGGCACCCTCTGTGCTTCTATATGTACACTATATTTCCAAAAGTATTGGGACACCCACCTTTACACACATTTGAACTTTAAAGCGGAGGTCCACCCTAAAATGGACCTTCCGCTCATTGGAATCCTCCCCCCCTCCTCCGGCGCCACAATTGGCACCTTTCAGGGGGGAAGGGGGTGCAGGTACCTGTACAGTACAGGTATCTGCACCTACTTCCGGCGTAGATTCTGCAGAAGGTACGCCCCTTTTCCGCAGAATCTACGCCCCCTTTCCGAAAGTCCCCCCGCTGCCTGCTGGGAAACACACGGATCCCAGAGAGACAGCGGGGACCATCCTTATTGCACAGCGCGACTCGCGCATGCACAGTTGGGAACCGGGAAATGAAGCCGAAAGGCTCCACTTCCTGATTCCCATACCCAAGATGGCGGCGGCAGCACCCGAGAGACGATCGAGAGATCGGCTTCGGGTGCCGACATCGCGGGCGCGCTGGACGGGTAAGTGTCACTATTTTAAAAGTCAGCAGCTGCAGTATTTGTAGCTGCTGGCTTTAAAAAAAAAAAAAAACGGCGGACTCCCGCTTTAATGGCATCCCAGTCTTAGTCCGTAGGGTTCAATATTGAGTTGGCTCCGCCCTTTGCAGCTATAACAGCTTCAACTCTTCTGGGAAGGCCGTCCACAAGATTTAGGAGTGTGTCTATGGGAATGTTTGACCATTCTTCCAGAAGCGCATTTGTGAGGTCAGGACTCTGTGTAGGCCAGTCAAGTTCCTCCACCCCAAACTCGCTCATCCACACTATATTGGCAAAAGTATTAGGACACACCTCCAAATAATTTCCGCACTCGTTCATCACCCAAACTGTTCACACAAAGTTAGGAGAATGAAATTGTCCAAAATGTCTTGGTATGCTGACGCCTTAAGAGTTCCCTTCACTGGAACTAAGGGGCAAAGCCCAACCCCTGAAAAACAACCCCACACCATAATCACCCCACTCCACCAAAGGATTTGGACCAGTACACAAAGCAAGGTCCATAAAGACATGGATGAGCGAGTTTGGGGCTGGTTTATGGTGAAATTATGTACTTTACATTTCTGGATTATGGCCCCAACCGTGCTCACTGGAACATTCACAAGTTTAGAAATCCTTCTGTAACCAATGCCATCAGTATGTTTTGCAACAATAAGGTTGCAAAGGTCTCGAGAGAGCCCTTTGCTTTTACCCATCATGAGATGTTTCTTGTGTGACACTTTGGTAACGAGACACCTTTTTGAAAGGCCATCACTTGAGACTGAACCAGCTGATATTAATTCAATTAATATCAGACAGGGGGCGGGATTGCTTTCTAATTACTGATAGATTTTTAGCTGGTGTCTTGGCTTTCCATGCCTTTTTCACCTCCCTTTCTTCACGTGTTCAGTACTTTTTCCCTGTGTCATTCCATTTTATTACACAGAACTTCATTTCTGAACTTATCTGTTTTGGTGTCTTTGTATGTATGGATTGCAGGGGTTGTTACTGAAATGTGGTGAACATTTCATATCAATAACATATATATATTTACCTAGAAAAATGCTGACGTGTTCAGTAAACAAAGCAAGGTCCAGAAAGACATGGATGAGTGAGTTTGGGGTGGAGGAACTTGACTGGCCTGCACAGAGCCCTGACCTCAACCCGATAGAACACCTTTTGGATGAATTAGAGTGGAGACAACATCAGTGCCTGACCTCACAAATGGACTTCTGGAAGAATAGTCAAACATTCCCATAGACACCCTCCTAAACCTTGTGGACGGCCTTCCCAGCAGGGTTGAATCTGTTATAGCTGCGAAGGGTGGGCCAACTCAATATTGAACCCTACGGACTAAGACCGGGATGCCATTAAAGTTCATGTAAAGGCAGGCGTCCCAATACTTTTGGTAATCTAGTGTACAATGCTCTCCCATTTCTACACCACACTTAAGGGTGCAGTTTAAGGAAAGTGTGACGGACCGCTTGGTACCCCTCTTGGGTGCTTCCGCCAGTATATACAGCTTCCTTCGCTCTGGAATCAGCTATTATCACCGAATATTGCACCAAAGAACTAGAGGACACTGGCTTAGGTGCAAACTGGAACTGCATTTTAGTGTAAATATGAGATGTGAGATCTTTTTGACCCCCCAGATCTTACATTTAAGAGGTCCTGTCATGCTTTTTTTCTATTACAAGGGGATGTTTACATCCCTTGTAACAGAAATGAAAGTGACCCAAAACTATTTTTTTTTTTTAAAGGACAGTGTCAAAATAAAAAATAAAATAAATAAATAAATGTAAAAAATATAACCACTTACATGTACGATGTACGTCGGCAGAATGGCACGGCTGGGCACAAGCACGTACCTGTACGTTGCTCTTTAAGTGCCCAGCCGGTCCTGAGCTCCGTGACCGTGGCCGCGGGACCAGCGGACCCGATCGCCGCCGGTTTCCCGCGATCGGGTCACAGAGCTGAAGAACGAGGAGAGGTCTGTGTAAAGAAACCTCTCCCCGTGCTTCCCTGTGTGGCTGTCACCGATCGTCTGTTCCCTTTTTTAGGGAAGGACGATCAGTGACGTCACATGCCAGGCCACGCCACCCTACAATAAAAAAAAAAAAAAAAACCTAACGTCATACATAACACCTACACTGCCCCCTAGTGGAGAACTCCTTCACTGCCAGTGTCATTTACACAGGAATCAGTGCATTTAAATAGCACCGATTGCTGTATTAATGCCAATGGTCCCAAAAATGTGTCAAAAATGTCCGATGTGTCCGCCATAATGTCGCAGTCACAATAAAAATCGCTGATCCCCGCCATTACTAGTAAAAAAAAAAAAATAATAATAAAAATGCTATAAAACTATCCCCTATTTTGTAAACGCTATAGCTTTTGCGCAAACCAATCAATAATTGCTAATTGCGATTTTTTTTTACTAAAATTATGTAGAAGAATACGTATCGGCCTAAACTGATGAAAAAAATGTTTTTTTATATATTTTTTGGGGGATATTTATTATAGCAAAAAGTAAAAAATAATGTGTTTTTTTTTCAAATTTGTCGCTCTATTTTTGTTTATAGCGCAAAAAAAAAAGAAAAAAAATGCAGAGGTGATCAAATACCACCAAAAGAAAGCTCTATTTGTGGGAAAAAAAGGACGCCAATTTTTTTTGGGGGCCACGTCGCATGACCGCGCAATTGTCAGTTAAAATGACAGTGCCGATTCACAAAAAGGGGCCTGGTCCTTTGGCTGCAAGTTGGTCCGGGGCTTAAGTGGTTAAAGCGCCCAGTCATAAATAAAAAAAAATAAAAAATTGATTCAATAAATGAATACGAAGTAACAATAAATAAATAATTAACCCTTAATTTTAACACTTACCCCTTAAAAAAATAAAATAATAATAAATAACTAAACACCCTAACACAAAAAAAAAAAACTCAGTTGTGAAATGATGCTACTTGTATATCAAGTCAAAATGTATTAAAACAATGTTGCTTGTCTTACAAAACACTCTCAAACCAAGGTTTCACTGTATCTTGATTCTTGATGTATGTAGGATTGCTTCCACTTCCTTACTGCCTGATGAAGACTTTATATAAGTTGAAACACGTTGGATTGACTTGGTGGATATGCAATTTATTTGAATAATTTTATGCATCCCTGCCGTATATGTATACTGTAGGAATGGTAGAAGATCGGGACGTGACCAGCCAATTTTAAACCTGTTCAAGTTTTTTTTTAATATACTTTTCATACACCAATTTGTAATTGTGTGCTTTGAATTGCTGCAACAAAGTCCCATGGGAGATATATTTTGTCTAGTGTGAGGGGTTAGGCAAACCTCGGCAACCTCCAGCTGTGGTGAAACTACAAGTCCCATGAGACACTGCAGGACCCTGACAATCACAGGTATGACTCCTAGAGGCCGAGGCATGATGGGATTGGTAGTTTCACCGCAGCCGGAGCGCCAAGGTTGCCTATCCCCTGG
Source organism: Lithobates pipiens (assembly GCF_037356315.1). Taxonomy (NCBI): domain Eukaryota; kingdom Metazoa; phylum Chordata; class Amphibia; order Anura; family Ranidae; genus Lithobates; species Lithobates pipiens. The sequence goes on from NW_027507786.1 coordinate 12,001,014, forward strand.
GTCTAGTGTATCGGGGATGGAGCAGCCCTCTTCCCATGATAGAATTCTAACTTCCATCTCGCCTCACTGCACACACTTCTCTTTTCATTGCCGATCACCAGAATAGGATCTTATATATGGAGATGACAATAGAAGACGACGAGCCAATCCCATTCCAGATCACAAAGAGGACGAGGCTTTCACTGTGTTAAAAACTGTGGCATGGCGGGTCCCATCCCTAAATCTAATTCAAAAAGGAAACCCCCTTAATGGGACTTTAACCACTTGCCGCCCGCCCTATAACAGAAACACGGCGGCAAAGTGGTTTCATAATCCTGATCGGACGTCATATGACGTGATCAGGATTTTGCTCGCGGTGATCGTTGTTGCGGGGTGTCAGTCTGACACCCGGCAACTACGATCTCGGTAAAGAGTCTCAGACGGAGACTCTTTACCACGTGATCAGCCGTGTCCAATCATGGCTGATCACAGTGTAAATAGGAAGAGCCGGTGATCGGCTTTTCCTCACTCGCGTCTGTCAGACGCGAGTAGAGGAGAGCCGATCGGCTGCTCCTCTAACAGTGGGGGTCTGTGCTGATCGATTATCAGCACAGCCCCCCCGAGGATGCCCACACTGGACCACCAGGGACGCCACCAGACCACCAGGGATGTCCAGCACACGGTATGCAACCCTAGACCACCAGGGATTCCAGTCAGTGCCCACAATGGATGCCAATCGGTGCCCACAATGGATGCCAATCAGTGCCCACAATGGGCATCACTGATTGGCATGCATTATTGTTTGGCACTGATTGGCATCCATTAGTACAGTATAATACAAAGCCGCCTATCAGTGCCCATCCGTGCCACCTATCAGTGCCCATCCGTGCCATCTATCCATGCCCATCCGTGCCGCCTATCCATGCCCATCCATGCCGCCTATCCATGCCCATCCATGCCGCCTATCCACGCCCATCCATGTCGCCTATCCATGCCAATTTGTGCCACCTATCAGTGCCCATCCGTGTCGCCCATCAGTGTCTATCAATGCCACCTCATCAGTGCCACCTCATCGGTGCCCATCAGTGGCGCCTTATCAGTGCCCATCAGTGTAGCCCCATCAGTGCCCATCAGTGAAGGAGAAAACGTATTTATTTACAACGTTTTGAAACTGAAACAAAAAAAACATTTTTTTTCCCAAATTTTTGGTAATTTTTTTATTTGTTTAGCAAAAAATAAAAACCGTAGAGGTGATCAAATACCACCAAAATAAAGCTCTATTTGTGGGAAAAAAATGATAAAAACTTCATTTGTGTACAGTGTAGCATGACCGCGCAATTGTCATTCAAAGTGCGACATCGCTGAAAGCTCAAAATTGGTCTGGGCAGGAAGGTGTTTAAGTGCCTCCCGGTATTGAAGTGGTTAATAGACCACCAATAGCACCAAAATTACAAATAAAACTTCTATTTTTATTCATACAGTACAAAATAAAAAGACACACAGACAAAAAATCTCTCCGATAAAATATACAATCAAAAAAATACCCAAAAATCATCTATACAAAGACCACTAGTACTCTCATTGGTATCCCAAACCCGACGCGTTTCCAGTTTCTGTTGTTACAGAACTTTCATCAGGGGGTAGAGAGCAGGAAATAACAATATCGTGGTAATTCTACAGTAAGAGACAAAAAGGAGAGATATGAGAAGAAAAAAAAAAACAATCACAAAAAAAAATGAGATCACAGCGTCTCATTTCACTTAAAATCCATTTCTATTAAAATAATCCTAAAATTGACGGAATTGTGCGTCCTGTTAGTTTTTGCCGGGATTCAATCGGCGGGGTCAAACCCAGGTCAGAGCGCCAAAAACGAAAAAAAAAAGCCTCTTAGACGTGCCGGCTGCGCTCACTGTACCTATTTTGCCGCATTCCGCTGATGGAGAGACTGCGCCGGGGAGAAGATGTCTCGGAGGTAATGAGAACAGCGGGAGTGATGGAAGAGGGGATGAAGATGGAACACGCGCTGGGAGGAGGAGGAGGAGGAGGAGGAGGAGGAGGACGGTGCGCGGCGGATTTCTTCTACTGCTGAAAATGTTTCAATTGTCAAAGAAACCAATCGATCCAATGTATCGGAATCAGAGATGGCAGGCTGATGAGGAAGGGAAGGGAACTGCACTGATAGCAGCTATGAGGACAGATGAAGGTTGTGTTCACACCTGTGCGACGCATTGAGGGTTTTATTTTGCGTGTTTGTCGCACGACATGCCCTACGCGTGATAAATGCCCCAAAAGAGGCTCCTGCACTTTTTTTTTTTTTTTGTTGCAGAGAGCCTCACGCAATTTTGAAATGGGAATTTTTCATGCATTTTTGTTGCTAGAGGTGCCATTAAAGCAACATAAACCAGTTTCAACCCGGCCAATAGCAGATTGTCAGCTGGGCGGTGGCTCTCCTATCCTGAGCGGACGCCATATGACGTTCTGCCAGGGAAGCGCCGATCGCACTGGCACGCTGCCTGTACCATGTGACCGCCGTGACCAATCACAGCAGGTCACATGGCAGTTGTACACAATGGATGGCTTCCTTTCATGACATCCATTGTGTACAATTGTGTTGCTGGCTGCGATTGGTCAATTTGATCACATGGTACAGACAGAGCCAATCACAGCCCATCTGTACCATGCGAGCCATAGTAAGTACAGGCCGGCAACTTGACAGCTTCTCTATAGAAAATCATTTCTGTATTACAGCAATAACAAAATCCAAAAAACTGACGCGTTTCGGCCTTAGGCCTTCATCAAAAGCATAAGATCTATGGCTCTTTTGTGAGCTTGGACCCCTTTCACAGGTGCTATAGCTTTAATGCCCTAAAACAGCTGTTCCATACACTGGGCGTCAGAAAAAGTCCTGCCAGCAGCTTCTTTGGAGTGGTGAACTCACCGCTCCTCCACCGCTGCTCCCCATTGAAATCAATGGGGCAGTGCTGCGATACCCCCGGCAAAGCGCCGCCGGAGCGGATTTAACCCCTTTCGGCTGCTAGCGCGGGGGGGGGGGTTAAAACCGCCCCGCTAGTGGCCAAATAGAACCGCTGAAACGGTGGTAAAGCAGCGCTAAAAATAGCACCGCTTTACTGCTGACGCCCAGGGCGGCGCGGTGTGAAAGGGCTCTTAATTAGCCAGAGCATTGACTACTCTACACACCAACTATACTATATAGCGGTAGAGCTTGGGTGAGTTTTTTCTCTTCCATCTGTACGATGTGGTTAGCTTTGACCACTCACAGCTAATCACAACAAATCAGACTGAATTAATCAGTTTAATTTAGTAAAATGATTGCTTATACCAATGTATTTCACTGCTATAAGCAAACAAAGTGTAAAAAAAAATAATAATAAAAAAAAAAAAGAAGATCACCACTATGGTAACATTATATTGCTCTGGTGTTAAAAAAAAAAAAAAAAAAAAAGTTAAAACACACATTACATGATGACGCTGTACTGCACTGGAGACCATATGTAAAAAAAAAAGAAAAAAGAAAAAAAAAGAAAATAAATAAGAAAAAAAAAAGAAAAAAGAAAAAAAAAAGAAAATAAGAAAAAAAATAAGAAAAAAGAAAAAAAGAAAAGAAAAAACAAGAACCTTTTTTTTTTTAATTACGTCATTTTCAAAACCACCTGCCATGCCTCTTACCAACTACCCTGGACTGTCTACTCAAAAGGGGTCATTTGGGGGATTTTTTGTACTGTCCTGGCATTTTAGGGTCTCAAGAAGTGAGGCCATCAGTACATCAGGATTGATGAATTTTCAGATATATATCCCATAGTTTGTGGACTCTATAACTTTTCTACAGACTAAATACTATACACTGGTTTGGACTATTTCCACCAAAGAAATGTAGCAGAATACATTCTGGGCTAAATTTATGAAGAACAATTATTTACAGAATTTTATAAACAAAAGAAACATGTTTTATTTTCAAAACTTTGGTCTTTTTTCATTTATTTGGCAAAAAAAAAACAGCAGCGATTAAATACCACCAAAAGAAAGCTCTATTTGGGTGAAGAAAATGATAATAACTTCATATGGGTACGGTGCTGCATGACCGCGCAATTGTCAAAGTGCGACAGAGCTGAAAGTTGGGTAATGGTTTTGCACAGAGCAGCCCCGATCCTCCTCTTCTTGGGTCCCCCCTCGCCGATGGTCTTAGCCCCTCCCTCCTGCCTAGTGCCCCCACAGCAAGCAATGGGGGCACCCAAGCAGGCTCATTCCTGAGCCACGGCTCTGCATGTCCATTCATACGCAGAGCAGTGGCTTGTTCCCGCCCTCCTCCCCCCCTCATTGGCTCACTGGCTGTGATCGACAGCAGCGGGAGCCAATGTTGTGCACAATGACTATTCAGCCAAAGGCCTAGCCCATAGAGGCGTAGTGCAGAAAAATAATCAAGAGGTGTTGTGGCCAAGGGCTCGTTCTCACAGCGGTGTCCCAAATCCAAAGTGACAATAGGAGCCCCCTGGGTCACCACCACTAGGCATTGGGCCCCTCAGATCCCTATCTCTAGGAAAGTGCTGCCAAACCCCCCCGACCTTACCCAGTGGGTGCTTAACCAGTTGCCTACCGGGCACTTTTACCACTTCGGGCCAAGGCCAATTTTCAGCTTTCAGTGCTGACGCACTTTGAATGACAATTGCGTGGTCATGCAACACTGTACCCAAATTAAATTTTTATTTTTATTTTTAACACAAATAGAGCTTTCTCTTGGTGATATTTAATCACCACTGCGTTTTTATTTTTTGCTAAATAAACAAGAACATAAAAAAAAAAAAAAAAAACTTTTTTATAGTTTGTTAAAATTTTTTGCAAACAGGTAATTTTTCTCCTTCACTGATGGCCACTGATGAGGCTACATTGATAGGCGGCACTGATTGGCCACCGATTGGCGGCACTGATGGCCACTAGTAGGCAGCATTGATGGGTGACACTGATAAGGAGGCACCAATGGGCACCGATTGGCCGCACTGGCGGGCACTGTTGGGAATGCACTGCTAATCAGTGCCCCGATTGTCAGTGTAGATATCCCTTTTAGAGAAGCCAGTTATCGGCTCTTCTCTCCTCGTGCTGTCAGCATGAGGAAAGGAATGGCGATAACCGGCTTCTGTTTACATCGTGATCAGCTGTGATTACCACGTGATCAGCTGTGTTCAAAGAACCACCGATTGGCTCTTTACCTCAATCTGTGATCAGCAGTGTCCAGAGGACACTACAATCAAAGTGCATGCCACCTGCATGCCGCAACAGGTGCGATCATGGGAGGACGTCATATGACGGCCTCCCAGAACTAGCTGCCCACGATGTAGCCGTCAGTCGGCTAGAACACGGTTGGCAGGTGGCTAATCTGGGTTCCTTCCCATGAGGAAGATCCATTAGGACCTTCATCATACCAGCAGGGACATTATACAGCTAGCCATCCCATATTGTGGCTGAGCGCCTCTCCTGGACATTAATAGGAACAGATACTGCACTCGATCTTAGCTTTAAGGCCAAGAAGCCATCTAACCCCACATAGACCCTTCAGGTCCATTGGGCTGGTCTCATGAAACATGGTGGACGCCATAGATCCATCAGGATCACCATCATACCAGCAGGGACTTTATACAGCCAGCCATCCTAGAATGATGGCAGAGCACCTGTTGCCTAGTAGCGCCCCTCCTGGACACTGATAAGAACAGATACTACACTCAATCTTAGCTTTAAGGCTAAGAAGCCATCTAACCCCACATAGACCCTTCAGGTCCATTGGGCTGGTCTCAAGAAACATGGTGGGCCCCATAGATCCATCAGGATCACCATCTTACCAGCAGGGACCTTATACAACCAGCCATCCCAGAATGATGGAACAGTGTCTGTTGCCTAGTAGCGCCCCTCCTGGACACTGATAAGAACAGATAATACACTCGATCTTAGCTTCAAGGCCAAGAAGTCATCTAACCCCACATAGACCATTCAGGTCCACTGGACTTGTCTCATGAAACATGGCGAGCCCAACACTACAGAGGTTGCCCACATGTCTCCTTGCTCGTTATTCATGGACAGACCCTCTGCCTGTCTACGGTTAGACTGGAACCTTGGAGTTTGCCTTTAACATCATCAATGGTGAGTAGCATTCACCCCCACGAATTCAACAGCTCGTGAGGTGAAGCCAAGCAAAGGCGTCGCTTATCGAACGTAAAATCAGCCGCTGTAATTTAACCGTCACCTGCGCTAATCCACTCAGCGCTACTCAAGTGGATCAAGACTGAAAAGGTAGACGGCTAATTCTATCAAACCTTCGCTTGATCCTTATTTAGGTTTAATTTAACGTCAGCTGGGTAAAGCAAATCGATCAGTCACTCCGCAATCCTCCCACTAGTGTCTGACCGCTCAGGCATACCCTACCCAGCAAAGGTCTTATGAATACGCATTCCGGAGACACCAGGCTGAATTCAGGATCCTGGAGTGCCTGCTTAACGTTCCAACAACTATAATGTCTGTGCCCTCTTAGGAAATTTTTTAAAGTGTATTTTTAACCTCATCTCCAGTCTTAGACAATTGTACCGGCTCCTCTCCTGGACTGAAATGACCTTCTCTGATTCCACTGCACACTGTGAGCTTCTCACAATGTGCTTTAAAAGCTGCAGCAATTCAGATAGAGCCCCGCCCCCGCCTCATTTCTTGTCTGGCCCGTCCCTTTTATTCACTGGATTTCAGTTCTTTCCAGCATCACGCCAAGGAACAAGTATTAAATATTACATCAAGTATTAAACAATAACGAAATATTCATTAATATTATATACATAATTATAATTATTATGAATGATACATTATATATATATATAAAATTTGATTAAATGTATTAAACTTAATTCAAACTATGAATTAAATAAATAATTAAAACTGCTATAAATAAATATTAACAAATATAAATATTAAATAAAAGCAGAATCACATCAACTACTACATAATAACTAAATATTAATATTTTGTTACTATTATAAATGACAGTATCTCACAAAAGTAAGTACACCCCATCACATTTGTGTAAATATTTTCTTCTCTCTTTTCATGTGACAACACTGAAGAAATGACACTTGTGTACAATGTAAAGTAGTGAGTGTACAGCTTGTATAACAGTGTAAATTTCCTGTCCCCTCAAAATAACTCAACACACAGCCCATTAATGTCTAAACCGCTGGCAACAAAAGTGAGTACACCCCTAAGTGAAAATGTCCAAATTGGGCCCAATTAGCCATTTTCCCTCCCCCGGTGTCATGTGACTCGTTAGTGTTACAAGGTCTCAGGTGTTAATGGGGAGCAGGTGTGTTAAATTTTGTGTTATCGCTCTCACTCTCTCATACTGGTCACTGGAAGTACAACATGGCACCTCATGGCAAAGAACTCTCTGAGGATCTGAAAAAAAGAATTGTTGCTCTACATAAAGATGGCCTAGGCTATAAGAAGATTGCCAAGACCCTGAAACTGAGCTGCAGCACGGTGGCCAAGACCATACAGCGGTATAACAGGACAGGTTCCACTCAGAACAGGCCTCGCCATGGTCCACGAAAGAGGTTGAGGTCACGTGCTCAGCGTCATATCCAGAGGTTGTCTTTGGGAAATAGATGTATGAGTGCTGCCAGCATTGCTGCAGAGGTTGTAGGGGTGGGGAGGTCAGCCTGTCAGTGCTCAGACCATACGCCGCACACTGCATCAAATTGGTTTCTATGGCTGTCATCCCAGAAGGAAGTTTCTTCTAAAGATGATGCACAAGAAAGCCTGCAAACAGTTTGCTGAAGACAAGCAGACTAAGGACATGGATTACTGGAACCATGTCCTGTGGTCTGATGAGAACAAGATAAACGTATTTGGTGTCAGATGGTGTCAGGCGTGTGTGGGGGCAACCAGGTGAGGAGGACAAAGACAAGTGTGTCTTGTCTACAGTCAGGCATGGTGGTGGGAGTGTCATGGTCTGGGGCTGCATGAGAGCTGCCGGCACTGGGGGGCTACAGATCATTGAGGGAACCATGAATGCCAACATGTACTGTGACATACTGAAGCAGAGCATGATCCCCTCCCTTCAGAGACTGGGCCGCAGGGCAGTATTCCAACATGATAACCACCCCAAATACACCTCCAAGATGACCACTGCCTTGTTAAAGAAGCTGAGGGTAAAGGTGATGGACTGGCCAAGCATGTCTCCAGACCTAAACCCTATTGAGCATCAGTGGGGCATCCTCAAACGGAAGGTGGAGGAGAGCAAGGTCTCCAACATCCACCAGCTCTGTGATGTCATCATGGAGGAGGGGAAGAGGACTCCAGTGACAACCTATGAAGCTCTGGTGACCTCCATGCCCAAGAGGGTTAAGGCCGTGCTGGAAAATAATGGCGGCCACACAAAATATTGACACTATGGTCCCAATTTGGACGTTTTCACTTAGGGGTGTACTGACTTTTGTTGCCAGTGGTTTAGACATTAATGGCTGTGTGTTGAGTTATTTTGAGGGGACGGCAAATTTACACTGTTATACAAGCTGTACACTCACTACTTTACATTGTAGACAAGTGTCATTTCTTCAGTGTTGTCACATGAAAAGATAGAAGAAAAGATTTACACAAATGTGAGGGGTGTACTTACTTTTGTGAGATACTGTATATTAACCACTTGCCTACTGGGCACTTTCAGCTCCCCCCTCCTGACCAGGCAAATCTTCAGCACTGTCACACTTCGAATGACAATTGCGCGGTCATGCAACACTGAGATTTTTATAAAAATTTTTTGAGACAGAGCTTTTTTTGGGGGGGGATTTAATTATCAGTGAGGTGATTAACCCCAAGGGTGCGCAGGGGGGGGGGGGGGGGAGGGGCGGGGGTCTGGGAACATGTCAGCAGACGCCCTCCCAGAACTGGACGACTGCGCTGTGGCCATCTTTTGGCTATAGTGCAGTCAGCAAGTGGGTAAATGTTTTCAACTTTAATAAAATAATTTTATAATTTATTCAAGAATTAAAGTAGGAATTATAGGCAATTTTTTTTTCTTTAATTTTGGATAGAGTAAGGGAGGATTATAACCTCCGTCACTTTTATTTTTATTTTTTGCCATCTGTGTCCCATTGGGGAAATTTACCTTTACTTCCTGTCCCATAGCCAAACCAGGAAGTGAGTGTAAATCCCTGCAATTTATGGGAATTCAATGGGTGTCACCAGAACTAGTGTCCCCATTGGGAGATTTCCCCTCTATTTCTGTTCTGGGGACAACCCAACATTGATGATTTTCTTTTACATTCACTCTTAATGAGAACGGTAAAAAAAAATGGGAAAATAGAGAGGGTGAATCTCTCCCACAGACAGCAATACAAACTGACAGGGGTTCTAATCCCTCTCCACTCCATCCAAAACGAAAAAAATAAAATAAAAAATAAAATAAAAAAATAAATAAATTGCCGTTAGTTTTACTTTAAAACGAATAAATTAAATACAATTATAATATTATAATAATTATTAATATGAAATAGCAGAATAACATCAAGTATTACATAGTAATTAAATATTACTTTTTTTTTAAATTACAATTCTCTTTTAAACGCATTCAACTTTAAAAAATTGTTTATTAAAGAATGAATTACAATTGTTACATTAAATATAATATTATAATAAATATTAACAACTAAAGATATGAAATAATAGCAGATAATCGCATCAATTATTATATAACTAAAGATTAATATTTTATTACTATTAAGTGAATCCAACTTCATAAAAAATGAAGTAATCAATGATTTGTTGATTTATTAAAGAATTAATTCAAATTGTCAAATTAAATATAATATTATAATAAAAATAGTAAAGAATAGTAAATAAATAATAAAAGGTGAGATTATTTCGAATTTCATATAGAAGCAAAAAAATAAAAATACATTAAAAAAATAAAAAATAAAAAACACCCAAGGACAAGCTTATAGGATTTATCAATTATATTTAGAATTTCCTCTGTTGCAAATCGTTTTTCAATCACTCGCAGCTCTCCCGCGTACTTACAACATCCCGAACGCGGGTGACTCATCCCCGTACTCTGTAGGTAATGAATACTTTGATTTGTACAGGACTGTCGGGGCGTCTCACCACCATCCCCATTAATATAAATATAATTGTGCTCTGGAATTAAATATGGCCAGATCAATTCTCATTCCGTCAGCTTCCTGCGGATGGCTGCAGTCCTGTAATGAAAAGGATTGGTGTGTGTGAAAAGGGGGGGGGGGGGGACGATGCTCAGGAACGCTGCGTGGAAATCTTCATGGGATGGGGGCGGTTAGAAAGTGGCGCAGTTATTATAATAGAGAGCCAGAGCATGACTATTTTTTTTTTAGAAACAAGGGGAATAAGATAAATAGAAAATTAACCTCCCCCCCATCACCCTGCCCCCGTTTCATCTGCAGTAGCTATTCCTGGCGCGGGCGGGGAGGAAAGTCGCCCCCTTTGTGGTGATGGAGTGGATAGGTTTAGTTAGGGGCTGACAATTCATTTATCATCTTTGGATGCCCAACCTTGCAGCAAATGAACAATAAAGCACCTCGTCCCCGCTGAACATTTTTTTTTTTTTTTTTTTTTTTATGTACAAGAGCATAAATTGTACATGTGTGTGAAGATAAACACGGCGTTCTCATCAGACCGCTCCGAGCGTATCGCAGCGCAGCCACCATCACAAAGGAGGCGCCGCATAACGTATAGTACGGGAGATGGGCCAACAAGATCTATTATGGGGAATGTAATAAGTTCCTTTTCTACATTTGTTCAAGACTAAAAAAAATAATAAAAAAAAAATATATTATAATATATATATATATATATATATATATATATATATATAAAAATAAAAAAGTAGTAGGTGAGATGCACACACGGTCAGTGAAACAAGTGTGCCAGCAATCGAGTCTGTCCCAAAGACTCAATATAACAAAACAGAAGAGGGATTGCTGCACAAACAAAAGTAAATGTATTGATAAAAAAAAAATATATATATATATATAATGTGTGTGCGTATAATAAATTTATATATATATATATATATATATATATAAAATACATTTTTTATTTAAATATTTTTATATAAACCTACGAACACACACATTATATATATATAAAGACAATAAATAACTTATATACACACACACATATTTATATATATATATATATATATATATATATATATATATATATATATATATATATATATATATATATATATATACATACATACACACACACACACTCAATATCTCAATGAACACAAGAACAATTCCCAAAATGTTGACAAAATTTTGACAAAAGTTTTATATTATTATTAAACACGATATAGCGCCAACAGTTTACGCAGCGCTATTTTTTTAAAGAAAAAAAAAAATAAAATAAATATATATATATATATATATATATATATATATATATACACATACATATACACATACACACACATATACACACACACTATATATATAAAAAAAATAGTATATATCTATATATATATACATACATAAACACACACACACACACACACACACACACACACACAATATACACAGTTCTTAGCATAAAAGCGTACATCCCTTTTGAAAAGTAAGATTTTAATCAATATCTCAATGAACACAAGAACAATTTCCAAAATTTTGACAAAACTGAGTTTTATATTATTATTATTCACGATTTATATAGCGCCAACAGTTTACACAGCGCTTTGCAATGTAGAGGGGGAACTACACAATTACAGTACAGTTCAATACAGGAAGGCCTGGCTTGTAGAGCTTACATTCTAAAGGGAGGGGGGTGGCGGTACAAAAGGTAGTAGATGCGGGGGGATGATTTGATGTGGGGGTGGCTCTGGGTCAGTTAGGTGGGTGTGGGATAGGCTTCCCTGAACAAGTGAGTTTTCAGGGATCTCCTAAAAGTTGGACAGGTTAGGGATTGATCGGATATACTGAGGGCAGGGAGTTCCAGAGGATGGGAGAGGCTCTGGAGAAGTTCTGAAGGCGAGCATGGGAGGAGGTGACAAGGGAGCTAGAGAACATTTGTTTAGCACATTACATGAAAATAAGGTTCATAATATAACTTAGATTACAGAATCTTCAGTTTTACTCAAATTAGTTGATGCAAAAATGAATTACACCCCACAATAAAAACTCCTCCATCTAGTATTTTGTATGACCTCCATGATTTGTAAGGACAGCACCGAGTCTTCTAGGCATGGAATTAACAAGTTGGTGACATATTGCAACATCGATCTTTCTCCATTCTTCAAGAACGACCTCTTCTAGGTGCCACCCCCCCCCAAAGCCCATGTGGGGCGCCAGGCGCATAGATTCCCATGGGGTTTTTTTTTCTATTGTTTTGAAGCACACGATTAGAACCTGAGACTCTAATTGGCTTCAAAAAGGTTCGGCTCAGTGGGGAGAAGCGGCCGGATGGGCAGGGGGGGGAGAAGCGACCGGATGGGCAGGGGGGGGAGAAGCGACCGGATGGGCAGGGGGGGAGAAGCGACCGGATGGGCAGGGGGGGAGAAGCGACCGGATGGGCAGGGGGGGAGAAGCGACTGGATTGGCAGAGAGGAGAAGCGACTGGATTGGCAGAGAGGAGAAGCGACTGGATTGGCAGGGAGGAGAAGCGACTGGATTGGCAGGGAGGAGAAGCCGCCTGTATGTGGAAAGTGCGGGGCTACCGAGCAGGCGGGGGGGGGGGGGGATTTGTTTGCCACCCCCCTCCAAAAAAAGATTAAAAATTTAAAATGGAACACCAGCCGCCTCTAGCACCGATGCATGTCAGATTTCAGTTTACTGTACTCAGACCGGTACAAGCTGATTGGCTGGGATGGGTCACTGCATTTAGCAAAAGTTTAACACAGAGGAAAAGGAAAAGGAAAGGGCCTCTTACCGTACACACTCCGTCCTTCGTTATCGGCAGCGAGAAATCAGAGGAAAAGTCCAGTTCTTTCACAGTTGTCGCCTGGCAACTGATATCCTAAAGAGGGCGAAAGAACAAAAATGAAACCCCCAAAAAAGTGTAAAGGGTCATTCCAATTTTCGAGGGGGAAAAAAATAGCAAATAAAATAAAAAACGAATATAGCGTATACAATGGCTACACAAGTCATATTGTAAGTGAATGTAATAAAGGGGGTCGCCCCCCACGGGGTGGGATTTATCTATAGGGAGGTCTCAGACCTGAACTGGTTAAAATCGCTGAGATATTGGAATGACCATGTGCAGCTTCTTTATTGTATTACTGAGCCAGGAAATACTCATTTGTGGTAATAAATGAACCTAAAAAAAACAATTACAATGTGTCAAAGCCCCTTCTCCCATAAAGGACATATTTCGATATTAAATAAGAAAAAAAAATCACTTTTAAATGTTAATTGCTCGGCGTTTATTAAACACGGGACGAACATGTTCGGCATGAGCGCCCGGAAAATAAAGTCAATAAGTAATTTTTTGCTTAAAAATAAATCTGATAATTTAACGGTTCGCGATACTGTGACCTGAACCGTGAATGAAACTGGTTCAGGATTTAAAATACGGTGCTTTAGATAACTTCTGCATAAATATTGGTATGTTTATAACACCAACATATTCCATAGCACTGTACAAAGTACCTAGATGTACTCATCTTTGCCAACCATTACAGCTCAAAGCAGAACCCCAACAAAAATAGCAAGACAAAGATGAATGGCGCATTAAACATACAAAACTAAAACCTGCTTTTGCTGCAACATTCAGCTTTTATCTAGAGGTTTGCTTGCAATACATTTCTCTGCCTCTAGATGTCCTCAGTTTAAAAAGGTCAGCAGCATTCAACCCGCTTTTCTCTGAGCTGAAGTCATCCCGGACCAGCCCCCAACCCGTGACTGGACAGTAAGGCCGGGTTCACACTACTGCCGCTTGAGGCTCACAGCAGGGGGTCCGGTGCGTCCCCGTTCACCGCTTCAGGTCTGATTTCAGCACCGAATTTTTGGGCTGAGTTCGAACATGAAAACGGACCAAAAGAGGCGCAGGACCCCTGTGCAAATGTGCACCGGAGCCGCAGTGGAGATATGTGAGCCAGCTCCATAGAGAGCCGGTGTTCTGCCAGAAAATGTCCCACCATCGGATAGTGTCCGCCACGTACTGCGCAGGCGCAGCGCTTGCCCAGTACAGGGGACAAGGAGACTCCGAAAGTCTCCGAATATGAACGGCGCCTGCGCACTTGCTAGTACCTTCTGCCCTGAGTGCAGGTTGAAGACCCACCATGCAAGTGGACATACGGTAGCACTTAGTAACACTTCCCCTCCCGGGCTCGCTTCACTCGTCACGCTTCGGGCACGGCCTCGCTTCGCTCGCCAATTTTTTATTCCAAATCTATGTCCACTTGGATGGTAAGGGCTTGAACCTGGACTCAGTGTGCAGGCGCCGGTCATCTTCGGAGACCTTCGGCATCTCCTTGTCCTGCATAGCATACTCGCTCATTATGAATTACATACCTGAGATCGAAGACCCCGCAGAGGTCCTCGTTCACTGCTCCTGGCAGCCGACATCACTCCCGGAGTTACTTCCGGGTATCGCGGGCTCCGGCGCTGTGATTGGCCGGAGCCATTATGACGTCACTCCTGCATGGGAGCTGCTGGTAGCGGCACAGGCTAACTGAAGCAACAGCACATACGTGACATTGCTTCAGTGAACATGTGCCAATGATGTCGGTACATGCAAATACAGGGGATATCTCCTAAACCGTGCAGGTTTAGGAGATATCCAGGGTAGCTACAGGTAAGCCTAATTATAGCCTTACCTGTAGCAAAAAGTGGTTGTAAAGGATTAACAACCACTTTAATCCAGAGATTTTCCCAATAGTATTTGTTCCTGCCTCTAGGTGTCCTCAGCCCAACGGCCAGCCAGCAGCATTCAACCCATGTCATCTGAGCTGAGATCATCCCGGACCACAAGCCCCCAACTTGTGACTGGACAGTGAAAGGAGAAGCAGCACAGCGAAGAACTCATCTCTATGCTCTCTTCTCCTATCAGAATGCTTCTTGTCAGCACATGCACTGATTGGCTCATTGTCCTATTTCTTCCTTTCCCATTCAGAGTTCTGTTGCAGGACTATAAGAGGCCGATACCAGGTCACATTCAGGCACTTAATTTCTTGTATTTAAAAAAATACATTTACTGATGTATTAATAAACACAAAGCTTTTTGATTTGTCTATTTTATACCTGGCTAGAGTTCAGCTTCTATCTAAAGGCTGGAGACCAAAAGACAGACAACACATTCCATGAATAAGGCAAAATTCTCCATTGTTACCTTTATAATAGATGGTTGGGAAATGATGGTGTCCGGGTTCACAACCTCCACTACAGTCTCCGGTAAGACGGCTTTCTTCATACACGACATGTTAAATCCATAGACGTCATCCCAGAAGGCCAGCTTCCCCGCATGCTTCTCCAGATCACACAATGCCACCAGGCTGAGGGTACAGCGGTCCGGGTACACTGCAAACGACAGACTATTATAGACATAAATGCGGTGGGTTGGGGGGGGGGTTTGAATTACACACATATACATTATATATATATATATATATATACACACACACACACACATTGTATATATATATATATATATATATATATATATATATATATATATATATATACACATACATACACACACACATACACAGTGCCTTGAAAAAGTATTCATACCCCTTGAAATTTCCCATTTTGTCATGTAACAACCAAAAACGTAAAAGGATTTTATGTGATAGACCAACACAAAGTGGCACATCATTGTGAAGTGGAAGGAAAATGATAAATGATACAAATAAATATGGGAAAAGCGTGGGGGGGGGGGGGGGGCATTTGTATTCAGTCCCCTTTACTCTGATACCCCTAACTAAAATCTACTATCACATAAAATCCTATTAAATGCATTTATATTTTTGGTTGTAACGTGACAAAATGTGGGAAATTTCAAGGGGTAAGAATACTTTTTCAAGGCACTGTATTTTACACACACACACATATATATATATATATATACATACATACATACATACACACACACAGATCATCCATAAATTTATGACCACTGACAGATTAAGTGAATAGCATTGATTATCTCATTACAATGGCAGCTGAAAGTGGGTGGGATATATTAGGCAGCATATGAACATGTTGTCCCTGAAGTTGATGCGTAGAAAGCAGTAAAAATTAACATCCTGGTTTGTTGTGTATTGGGACTGTGTTGCCGCAGACCGGTTGGGGTGTCCACGCTGACCCGTGTCCACAGCTAAAAGTGTCTACAATGGGCAAGTGAGCATCAGAACTCTGGAGCGCAGAGTAATAGAAGAAGGTGGCCTGGTCTCATGAATGACATTTACATCATGTGGGTGGCCGGGGGCATCACTTACCTGGGGAAGAGATGACATCAGGATGCAGTATGGGAAGAAGACAAGCCGGAGGAGGGGCAGTGTGATGCTTTGGGGAATGTTCTGCTGGGAAGCCTTGGCTGCTGCCATTCATGTGAATGTTGACTTGACACGTACCACCTACCTAGACATTGTCGGTGACCAAGTACACCCCTTCATTTTAACAGTATTCCCTGATGGCAGTGGCCTCTTTCAGCAGGATAATGGGCCCTGCCACCCTGCAAAAATGGTTCAGGAATGGTTTGAGGAACACAGCAATGCGTTGGAGGTGTTGACTTGGCTTCCAGATTTTCCAGATCTCAATCCAATTGAGCATCTGTGATATGCCAGGAAAAAAAACAAGTCCGATCCATGGAGGTCCCACCTCACAACTTACAGGACTTAAAGGATCTGCTACTGATGACTTGGTAGCCAAATACCACAACGTACCTCCAGAGGTCTAGTGGAGTCCATTGTCGGGGCTGTTTTGGTGGCAAAAAAAAGGACCTATTCAATACTACGTGGGAGTTATTATGGTATGGGAAATCAGTGTGCGTATATTTTTTATATATATATATATATATATATGGGGGGATTTATTAATCTTATAAATGTGTCACAATCCGAGCTCATACAACCTTAGTGAGTATCTGAGCCAAATATCCCTTCTCAATGGACATGCATTCACACCACCAATCCACTACAACAGTGGTAGTCAACTTGCAAGATGCAGGAGGCCTCAACCTGTGCCCCCCCCCCCCCCCCCAACCCCCAACAGGGCCACACACACAATACTCAGTATTATTATACAGGATTTATATAGCGCCAACAGTTTACGCAGCGCTTTACAACATAATATAGTCTATGAAATAATTGTAATGGTTACTTTATTGGGCACGTATTATGCAAAGCAGCCCAACGCACGCCGTATTAATCGCACATAGGTTTCAATCATCATACAATTAGAAAAAAAAAAAAAAAACGCCTTTAGTTTAGATGTTCACTGATGGCGTAAAGATAGTCGAATCTGCAGCTTGTACAGTATCTCACAAAAGTAAGTACACCCCACACATTTCTATAAATCTTTTCTTCTATTTTTTCATGTGACAACACTGAAGAAATGACACTTGTGTACAATGTAAAGTAGTGAGTGTACAGCTTGTATAACAGTGTAAATTTCCTGTCCCCTCAAAATAACTCAACACACAGCCATTAACCACTTCAATACCGGGCACTTAAACACCTTCCTGCCCAGACCAATTTGAGCTTTCAGCGCTGTCGCACTTTGAATGACAATTGCGCGGTCATGCTACACTGTACCCAAATGACATTTTTATCATTTTTTTCCCACAAATAGAGCTTTCTTTTGGTGGTATTTGATCACCTCTACGGTTTTTATTTTTTGCGCTACAAATAAAATAATACCGAAAATTTTGAAAAAAAAAAATGTTTTTTTGTTTCAGTTTCAAAACTTTGTAAATAAGTACCTTTCTCCTTCACTGATGGGCACTAATGGGGCTACACTGATGGGCACTGATAAGGTGGCACTGATGGGCACCAATGATGTGGCACCAGTGAAGTGGCACTGATGAGGTGGCATTGGACACTGATAGGCGGCACTGACAGGCGGCACTGACGGGCGACACGGATGGGCGACACGGATGGACACTGATAGGTGGCACAATGTGGCACTGATAGCTGGCACGGATTGGCATGGATGGGCGGCACAGATGGGCATGGATAGGCAGCACAGATGGGCATGGATAGGCGGCACAGATGGGCATGGGTGGGCACTGATAGGCGGCACAGGTGGGCACTGATAGGTGGCACAGGTGGGCACTGATAGGTGGCACAGGTGGGCACTGATAGGCGGCACAGGTGGGCACTGATAGGCGGCACAGGTGGGCACTGATAGGCAGCATTGGTGTTATACTGTACTAATGGATGCCAATCAGTGCCAAACAATAATGCATGCCAATCAGTGATGCCCATTGTGGGCACTGATTGGCATCCATTATGGGCACTGATTGGCATCCATTGTGCTGACTGGCATCCCTGGTGGTCTAGGGAGGATTACCTTTTGCTTAGCATCCCTGCTGGTCTGGTGGCGTCCCTGGTGGTCCAGTGTGGGCATCCTCGGGGGGCTGTGCTGATAATCGATCAGCACAGACACCCCCTGTCAGAGGAGCAGCCGATCGGCTCTCCTCTACTCGCGTCTGACAGACGCGAGTGAGGAAAAGCCGATCACCGGCTCTTCCTATTTACACTGTGATCAGCAGTGATTGGACACGGCTGATCACGTGGTAAAGAGTCTCCCTCGGACTGACACCCCGCAACAACGATCGCCGCGATGCGCGCCCCCGGGGGCGCGCAGCGGCTCATAATCCTGATCACGTCATATGACGTCCGATCAGGATTATGAAACCACTTTGCCACCGTCAATTTGTTATAGGGCGGGCGGCAAGTGGTTAATGTCTAAACCGCTGGCAACAAAAGTGAGTACACCCCCTAAGTGAAAATGTTCAAATTGGGCCCAATTAGCCATTTTCCCTCCCCCGTGTCATGTGACTCTTTAGTGTTACAAGGTCTCAGGTGTAAATGGGGAGCAGGTGTGTTAAATTTTGTGTTATCGCTCTCACTCTCTCATACTGGTCACTGGAAGTTCAACATGGCACCTCATGGCAAAAAACTCTGAGGATCTGAAAAAAAAAAAAAAAAAAAGGATTGTTGCTCTACATAAAGATGGTCTAGGCCAGTGATGGCGAACCTTGGCACTCCAGATGTTTTGGAACTACATTTCCCATGATGCTCAACCACACTGCAGAGTCCTTGAGCATCATGGGAAATGTAGTTCCAAAACATCAGGGGTGCCAAGGTTCGCCATCACTGGTCTAGGCTATAAGAAGATTGCCAAGACCCTGAAACTGAGCTGCTGCACGGTGGCCAAGACCATACAGCGGTATAACAGGACAGGTTCCACTCAGAACAGGCCTTGCCATGGTCCACCAAAGAAGTTGAGGTCACGTGCTCAGCGCCATATCCAGAGGTTGTCTTTGGGAAATAGACGTATTAGTGCTGCCAGCATTGCTGCAGAGGTTTTAGGGATGGGGGGGTCAGCCTGTCAGTGCTCAGACCATACGCCGCACACTGCATCAAATTGGTCTGCATGGCTGTCATCCCAGAAGGAAGCCTCTTCTAAAGATGATGCACAAGAAAGACCACAAACAGTTTTCTGAAGACAAGCAGACTAAGGACATGGATTACTGGAACCATGTCCTGTGGTCTGATGAGACCAAGATAAACGTATTTGGTGTCAGATGGTGTCAAGCGTGTGTGGGGGAACCAGGTGAGGAGGACAAAGACAAGTGTGTCTTGTCTACAGTCAGGCATGGTGGTGGGAGTGTCATGGTCTGGGGCTGCATGAGTGCTGCCGGCACTGGGGGGCTACAGATCATTGAGGGGACCATGAATGCCAACATGTACTGTGACATACTGAAGCAGAGCATGATCCCCTCCCTTCAGAGACTGGACCGCAGGGCAGTATTCCAACATGATAACCACCCCAAACACACCTCCAACACCACCACTGCCTTGCTAAAGAAGCTGAGGGTAAAGGTGATGGACTGGCCAAGCATGTCTCCAGACCTAAACCCTATTGATCATCTGTGGGACATCCTCAAACAGAAGGTGGAGGAGCGCAAGGTCTCCAACATCCACCAGCTCTGTGATGTCATCATGGGGGAGGGGAAGAGGACTCCAGTGGTGACCTGTGAAGCTCTGGTGAACTCCATGCCCAAGAGGGTTAAGGCAGTGCTGGAAAATAATGGCGGCCACACAAAATATTGACACTTTGGGACCAATTTGGACATTTTCACTTAGGGGTGTACTCACTTTTGTTGCCAGCGGTTTAGACATTAATGGCTGTGTGTTGAGTTATTTTGAGGGGACGGCAAATTTACACTGTTATACAAGCTGTACACTCACTACTTTACATTGTAGACAAGTGTCATTTCTTCAGTGTTGTCACATGAAAAGATAGAAGAAAAGATTTACAAAAATGTGAGGGGCGTACTTACTTTTGTGAGATACCGTATATAACGGCGAACGTTGTGGAATAATATCAGAATCAGCGTATTTTGACTTTTTTGCCTCTCCTCGCTGAACGCTTTCACGACGATTCATTTCAGAAACAATCAGCACATTCAAATGCGGCAATAAAAGGATCTTTATGGAGCAGAAAATACAAATATCAGCGAGTGTGACCTACACCGAGTGCAGAGCGCCCCGCGCCTGTCACCACCTAAATCTTCCCGGTAAAGTAGGACTCTACCTCCGACTGCCTATAGAGGAGGCTTCAAGGAGCAATCCACGTTGGAGGGTTCAACGAAGCTCCAGACAAAAAAATGTCTACGGATACGGTAGATCCAAACCCAATCGCTACAATCTCATATCATCTTAAATATGCCAATTCAGTGGCCATCTTATTAACCACTTGACCTCCAGAATATTTACCCCCCCCCCCTTTCATGAACAAGCCATTTTTTGCGATACGGCACTGCGTTACTTAAAGACAATTGCGCAGTCAAATAAAATACATTTTTTATTACATATGCAATAAAAACATTTTTAAAATCAAATTTCTTCATAAATTTAGGTCAATATGTATTCTGCTACATATTTTTGGTAAGAAAAAAATAAAATAAAATCCCAATAAGTGTATATTGATTGACTTGTGCAAAAGTTATAGCGTCTACAAACTATGGGATATATACTGGAATTTAAAAAAAGAGGGGGTTAGGGGACTCTACATCAGACTTGGCTCTACAAGGAGGAGACGGGGGGTCAACTGTGGGGGACAGGATCTATGGAGGGGGCTGAGGGAGTTGCAGGGACACTGCGGGCGGCCAAAGGGTTCTTTAGGGAGGTTGGGGGCACAATGGGGGGGCCTAAAGGCTTTGCAGCAGGCTAGAGGGCACTGCCAGGGGCATAGGGCCGCTGTAAGAAGCTGGGCAACACTGTGGGAGGTTGGGAGATGCTGTTGGAAGTTGGAAGTATAATGGGGGACTGAAAGCTCTTAGACTGTGGGACACTTCCAGGGGCTGGGAGGGGGGGGCACTGTTGGAGGTTGGGGGCACAATGGGGGGGGGGGGGGGCTAAAGGTTCTACAAAAGGCTGTGGGGCACTGTGGCACAATGCTTGAGGTTGGTGGCAAAATAAGGAACCAAAGGCTGGTTGTACAATGGAGGGGTGAAGGCTCCGCAAAAGGCTGTGGGGAACTTCCAGGGGCTCAGGGGCACCGTTAAAGACTGGGGGCACAGGCTAAAGGTTCTGAAACAGGCCCTAAGACTCTGCCAGGGGCTGAGGGTCATTTCAGGAAACTGAGTGGCACATTATTTGAGGTTGGGGGCACAATGAGGGGAGCTGAAGGTCCTTCAACAGGCTGTGGGGCACTGCCAGCGACTGTAGGGCTTGAGGATGAAAGCCAATGAGGGGCTAAAGACTCAACAGCCTGCGGGGCACCTCCAGGCACTGTTGAAGGCGGGTGACAGAATAGGGGGCTGAAGGCTCTGCAAAAGGCTGTGAGGCCCTTTTTAGGGGCTATGGAAAACTGTTGGAAAGCTGAGGGCACAATGGGGGGCTAAAGGCTCTGCAACAGTTGGGGGCACTTTCAGGGGCTTTGGGGGTACTGTGGGAGGTTGGGGGGCAGAGTGGGATACTTTTGGAGGCTGGGGGCACAATGGGGAGGCTAAAGGCTCTGCAACATTTGGGGGAAGCTTCTAAGGGCTTTGGGGGTCTACTGAAGGCTGGGGGCACAATGGGGTGCTGATGGCTCTGTAAAAGGCTATGGGGGCACTTCCAGGGGCTCGGAGGCACTATTGAAGACGGGGGGCACAATGGGGTGGCTGAAAACTCAGCAACAGGTTGTGGGGCACTGTCAGGGGCTGAGGGGAATGTCAATAAGCTAGGCGGCACTGTGGCACACTGAGGCTTTGGGCACAATGAAGGCTCTGCAACAGAGGAGCACTTCCATGGGCTTTGGGGGTCTATTGAAGGCTGGGGAAACAAACAGGGGCAGATGGCTCTGCAACAGCCTGTGGGGCACTTCCAATGGCTGAGGGGGCACTGTGGGAAGTTGGTGGACACTGTGGGATACTGTTGCAGTTTGAGGACACAGTGAGGAGCCGAAGGCTCTGCAGCAGATTGGGGGGCACTGCTGGGGGCTAGGTGGCACTGTGGGAAACTGTTGGAGGTTGAGGACACAGTAAGGGGCTGAAAGCTCTGCAGCACGTTGGGGGGCACTGCGGGACACTGTTGGAGGCTGCGGACACAGTAAGGGGCTGAAAGCTCTGCAGCAGGTTGGGGGGGGGGGGGCACTGCCAGGGGCTAGGTGGCACTGTGGGAAACTGTTGGAGGCTGAGGACACAGTGAGGGGCTGAAGGCTATGCAGCAGGTTGGGGGGGCACTGCCAGGGTCTAGGGGGCACAGTGGGAAACTGTTGAAGGCACAATGGGGGGCTAAAGGCTCTGCAGTAGTTTGGAGGGCACTTTCATGAGATTCAGGGGTATATTGAAGGTGGGGGAGGGGTGGCACAATAAGGGACTAAAGGCTCTGCAACAGGCTGTGGTAAACTTCCAGGGGCTGCATGGTACAGAGGGAATGTTGGAGAACACTGTGGGGGCTGTGGGCTCTCAGGGGGTCAAGGGGCCACTGAGGGAAGTTGAGGAGCACTGCTGACCACTATGGGAAGTTGGGTGCTGGAAGGCACTCTGTAAAGTTAGGGGGATCTGCAGCTGGCTGGAGACATGGGAGGGAGGCAGCGGGCCGGTGGTTGAGAACTATGGCTAGCTTAAGGGTCACCAAAACTAATATGAGATCCTACTTAATCTATCCAATCAGGACAGCCCGAGTACTACATAGTTGATAGGTAGTAGATCTAAAGGAGATTGTACAATTAGATTGTAACATGTGTGGTGACCCTTAGAACTCAGGCACTCAGCAAGCCGTTGACTTCGATTTACCGCACGTCACGAGCTCAGTCCACACCACGGCTGCCCCATGCTGGCTTCTGTAATCCGATTACAACGTCATCCCCGACCAGCGGGGGAAAAAAAAAAAAGAAAAGAAAAAAAGATGAATACGGTAATTATTTTCCCTCACAGGTAAAATTAACAAAACGCTGATTGGGCAGAAAGCGCGGCTCACGGCCTATCTGAAGATTCATGGCTTTGACATCTGCGTCCTTCTCGGTTCAGCGCTCCGCGGTCATTTGTCATCGGTAACAATTGTGGCGGAGGGAGGCCCAGGACGCCGACCATTCCTTCCCGGG
This sequence comes from Lithobates pipiens, assembly GCF_037356315.1. Lineage (NCBI taxonomy): Eukaryota > Metazoa > Chordata > Amphibia > Anura > Ranidae > Lithobates > Lithobates pipiens. Next base: position 12,024,770 of record NW_027507786.1, read on the forward strand.
GAACGTGTCACAAATCTCACACCGTACACCACGGGCAAAGAGGACGGGAAATACCAACGCCAGATACCAGGCCCTGCCGAGCGGCACCCGGACACGTTCATTAAACATCACAATTATATACAATGTAACATATACATCGGGAAGAGGGATTCACCACACCCCATATTTACTTAAAGAGGACCTGTCATCACATATTTATTTATATTAACTGTGATGGGTCTGGGGGGCACAATGGGGGCTGAAGGCTTTACAGGAGTCTGTATGGCACTTGCAATGAGTTGGGGGGGGGGGGGCACTGTTGAAGGTTGGAGGGCACAATGGGGGCTGAAGGCTTTACAGGAGTCTGTGTGGCACTTGCAATGAGTAGGGGGGGGCACTGGGGCACTGTTGAAGGTTGGAGGGCACAATGGGGGCTGAAGGCTTTACAGGAGTCTGTGTGGCACTTGCAATGAGTTGGGGGGGCACTGTTGGGGGGCACAATGGGGGTGCTGAAAACTCTGCACCATGGGACACTTCAAGAAGCTGGTCGGTACTGTGGCACACTGAGGCTGAGGGCACAATAAGGAGGCTTTGCGGGATTTTGAAAGCAGGGGGGGACAATAGGGGGGCTGATGGCTCTGCAACAATCTGTGGGGCATATCCAGGGTCTTTGGGGGTATATTGAAGGCAGGACACACAATTGGGGGGGGGGGGAGGGGGCGGGCTGAAGGCCCTGCAACAGCCTATGGGGCACTTTCGGGGACTTTGGGGGTATACTGAAGGCAGGGGGCACAAAAGGGGGCTGATGGCTCTGCAACAGGCTGGTCACTTCCAGGGGCTTCAGGGGGGGGGTCTATTGAAGGTGGGGTGAACATTGGGGGGGGGGGGGGTGGCTGATAACTCTGCAACAGTCAGGGGCACTTGCAGGGGTTTTGAGGTTATAATGAAGGCAGGGGGCATAAAAGGAGGCTGATGGCTCTGCAATAGTCAGAGGGGCACTGCCAGGGTCTTCGGGATTATAGTGTAAGCCAGGGCACAATGCGGGGGGGGGGGGGGGGGCTGAAGGCTCTGCAACAGTCAGCGGGGCACTTCCAGGGGCTTGGGGGGCACTGTGGGATGTGAGGTTGAGCAAACAGAGGAGTTGAAGGCTCTGCAGCAGGTTGGGGGCACTGCCAGGGGCTGGGTGGCACACTGGAAGGATCAGGGAGACTGTTGGAGGCTGAAGGCACAATGGGGAGCTATATGCTCTGCAACAGGCTGTAGAGCACTTCTAGGGCTTCGGGGGGAGGGGGGGTATATTGAAGGTGGGTGGCACAATGGGGGGCTGAGGGCTCTGCAACAGTCTGTGGGGCACTTCTGGTGGTTTCAGGGGCACTGTGGGATACTGATGGAGGTTAAGGGCACAATGTGGAGCCAAAGGCACTGCAGGAAGTTGGGGGGCACTACTAGGGGCTATGTGGCCCTATGGGAGGATAGGGGACACTGCTGGAGGTTGAGGGCACAATGAGGAACTAAAGGTTTTGCAGCAGGATGGGGGGCACTGCTGGGGCCTGGGTGGCACTGTGGGACACTGTTGGAGGTTGCAAGCACAATGTGGGGCTAAAGTCTCTGCACCAGGCTGTGGGGCACATCCAGGGGCTTCGGGGGGGGGGGGGGGGGGGTGTTATTGAATGTGGGTGGCACAATGTGGGGCTGATTGCTCTGCAACAGTCTGTGGGGCACTTTCATGGGCTTCAGGGGGCACTGTGGGAAGATGGATGGCACTGTGGGACACTGATGGAGGTTGAGGGCACAATGGGGAGGCTAAAGGCTTTGCAGCAAGTTGGGGGGCACTACTGGGGGATGTGTGGCACTGTGGGAGGATGGGGGACACTGTTGGAGGTTGAGAGCACAATGTGGGGCTAAAGTCTCTGCAACAGGCTGTGGGGCACATTCAGGGTCTTTGGGGGGTGTATTGAATGTGGGTGGCACAATGCGGGGCTGATGGCTCTGCACAGTCTGTAGGGCACTTACAGGGTCTTCAGGGGGCACTTTGGGAGGATGGGTGGCACTGTGGGACACTAATGGAGGTTGAGGGCACACTGGGGGGGGGGGGGGGGGGCGAAAGGCTCAGCATCAAGTTGGGGGGCACTACTGCAGGATGTGTGGCACTATTGGAGGTTGAGAGCACAATGTGGGGCTAAAGTATCACAAACAGGCTGTGGGGCACATCCAGGGTCTTTGGGGGGGTGTATTGAACGTGGGTGGCACAATGTGGGGCTGATGGCTCTGTCTGTGGAACACTTTCAGGGGTACTGTTGGAGGTGGGTGGCACAATAGGGAGCTGAGGGCTCTGCAACAGTCTGTAGGGCACTTCCAGGGTCTTTGGGGGGAGGCACTGTGGGAGGATAGGTGGCACTGTGGGACACTGATGGAGGTTGAGGGCACAATGGGGGGGGGGGGGGGTTATAGGCTCTGCAGCAGGTTGGGGGGGGGCACTGCTGGGTGGCACTGTGGGAGATTGAGGGCCACTGTTGGAGGTTGTGGGCACAATGCGGGGCTAAAGGCTCTGCAGCGGGTTGGGGGGGCATTGCTAGGGGGGAGGGCTGGGTGGCACTGTGGGAAGTTGGGGGCCACTGTGGCACACTAATGAAGGTTGAGGGCATGAAGGGGGCCTAAAGGCTCTGCAGCAGGATGTGGGGCACTGCCGGGGGGGCGGATGGGTCACTCTACTAGAGCTCAAGAGGACAGCCCCCCGCTGCAGCCTCTCACCTTGTGACAATGTTGCAGACTGATCACTGGGGGGGGGGGTGAGGGGACTGAGCAAATGCTCCCTCTTGCCTGCAGCAGACTTAAGGCATTGTTCAGCCTGAGCAAAGTCACTGGAAACGTAAAAGGGACATATTTATACAGCAATAAATGTTACATTCATGGCGGGTGAATCAATCATGCCAGTTGACACGTGCACCAGGAAGATTTAGCTGCAGCGAATGATTGGTGAAAGTCACAGTCACTGCATTATAAATATGAATGCACCCCTTACATCCCAGAGATATAATTTAAAAAAAATTTAAAAATTCTCAATGGGGTTTTATCCCGAGGCACGTCTACAAAAACCCCCCCAAGCAGCAGCCGGCGCGGCGCTCGGAGACGGAACCGTCTTCCCTACAACGCTCCCCGCACGTGCGGCAGAGACGAGGAGGAAAAATGAACAATTACGAAGCATGTAACGTCGGAGGGTGTAATTGAATTCCTCGCATAATCGCGGGCGCTGCCTTTTGTTCGGCGGCAGCCTGGAAGCACATTACGGCACAATGGCGCTGCGGTGATGAACGCGTGGCAATGAAAAGTCATTAAAGCAACGCAGTGCGTCACGCTACAATAGACTCCGGAGCCGGGCCGGGGGGCCGGGAGAGGACTGCATTGAGACGTGTCAGCATTAAAACGGGAACGCGGCCAGCCGCCCCGCCGCCAATCCCCGCAAAAATCTGGTGTGTGAGGGAGCCCAGTAATAATAGAAAAAATAAAATAAAAACGTTTTAAATTTTAAAAAAAAGAGGGCCACAAGGACAACCGGCTCTGCACGTGTGAACGTAAAACGTTTCCCCCCCCCCCCCCCGCGGATGGGATAGAGGCAAATGTGAGGGATTCTCTACAAAGTATACAAATAAAATAAGGATAGGTTAAAATAATAATAAATAAAAAAAAAAAAAAAAAAAGAATGATTAAAATACAAACAAAAAAACTAAAGAAAAATAATAAATAAAATAAATACAAACAAAAAAACTAAAGAAAAAAAATAAATAAAATAAATACAAACAAAAAAACTAAAGAAAAATAATAAATAAAATAAATACAAACAAAAAAACTAAAGAAAAATAATAAATAAAATAAATACAAAGAAAAAAAATAAAATAAATAAAAAGTACAAAATATATACAAATAAAAAAAATGAATAAAATAAACAAAAAATATTCAAATGAACAAAAACAAATAAAACCAACAAAAAAAAAAAAGTTAAAATTATATACAAATAAAATAGAACAACAAAAAATAATGAATAAAAATAAACACAAAAGTATTCAAATGAATAACACAAATACAAATAAAAATAATAAAATACAAAATGTACAAATTATATACAAAAAAATAAAACAACAGACTAATAAAAAAAAAAAGAATAAATAAATTAAATACAACATATATGATGCAGATAAATATTAATAAATATTATCTGCATCATATGCATTTGGGCTAGTGGGAACACAATTTCAACTGTTTGCAGCCACCGCCCCCCCCCCCCCTCCCCCTTTAGGGAGTGTGGGATACTATACACCTATTTAGGTAAACACAAAGTATAAAAATGAATGAAATAGAAATAAAATAAAATAATAAATAATAATAAAATGGCAAAAATAATGAAATAAATACAAATATGCAAATGAATAAAATAAACTACAAATAAAAGAAACACCTACTGTAAAATAATAAGATGAATAAATACAAAGTACACAAACACAATCAACAAATAAAATCAAATAATAAAATAACGAAAAACAAAGAATAAAATAAATACAAAAAGCAAATAAACAGAATTAAAATCAAGAATAAATAAATACAAATAAAAAAAATAACTAAAATACTTAAAATACTGAAATGAGTCAATAGTATATAAATAAAAAATTAAATAAATATAAATAAAATATGGAAAAATAATAAATTAATAAAATAAATACATAAAATAGAAAAAAAAAATTACAAAATATAGGTCCACTTCCCTCCCCACGTACAGAAATAAGTCTTTCCTCCCCACCTCCATCAATGAGCCTTGGCCGCCCATCACTCTTTCTCCGGTTGGCCGGTTTTCTTTCATGGGACCACTGCAGACCGGGAAACATCCCACAAGAGCTGCAGTGATGGATTTGATCTGACCCAGTCGCCTAGAGGCTCTACGTGGCCCGTGTCAAAGTCCTTCAAATCCTTACACTTGTCAATTTTATTCTGCTTTCAACACATCAACTTCAGGGACAGCATGTTCACTCGCTGCCTAATATATCCCACCCACTTTCAGGTGCCATTGTAAAGAGATAGTCAGTGGTATTCACTTCGCCTGTCAGCGGTCATAATTATATGGCTGTTCAGTGTATAACAATAGTATGTGACTGTGGGGGGAGGGGGGACATTAGAGTGTAAGCTCCTCTGGTACAGAGACTGATGTGAGTGACTCAGTGTTCTCTGTACAGCACTGCGGTATATGTCAGAGCTATATAAATGTATAATAATAATAGTGTGCAACTGTGGGGGGACATTAAAGCATAAGCTCCTCTGGTGCATAAAGTATAAATCAATAATGTGGCACTCCAATAATAAACAATGAAAAAACATTTGCTATTTACTTCATTTAGTCTCTGTTTTTTATAGTCTCATGAACTTTACGACCAATTCGTATATCTCCTGATGAAGCTGCCAGGGCGAAACATGTCAGGATAATATACGAATGGGGGAGGGGACATTAAAGTGTAAGCTCCTCTGGTACATGTGAGTGACTCACTGTTCTCTGTACAGCACTGCGGTATATGTCAGAGCTATATAAATGTATATAGTCTCATGAACTTTACGACCAATTCGTATTCCCCCCTGATGAAGCTACCAGGCGAAAAATGTTGGGAAAATATACGAATCTGAAAATTTTGCTGTAACTGTACACCTTTGTTTGTATGACCACTTATTTTGTGAAACGCGGTATACTTACGGACTCCTAGTCCTTGTTCATGTTTTTTAACTTTATACTCATAAAAAAAAAATTCAACTTTTTGTGAAAAAAAAATAATTTCAAGATTTATATATCTCTCTCATCATTATTTGCTATTGCACCATCCCAAATCCCTTCTCCCTTCCCATCTGATCCATTTTACCTTCTGGGATGAGGTGCCAACTTTTCTGGGCGTTTAACCACTAGTCGGACACAACCAATGGAAAAAAAAACGAAATATAGTGAATAAACCAAAGTCAGAAAAGAATATACTGCCGATACCCGTATACTGTAGAGCATAAGAGTCAGGCATTCATGAGATGAGGAAAAGATGATCCGCACTCCGTGATTGCTCTTAAAAAATTTTGAATTTATTAACAGGCCACAGTGACCAAACGCACATACGAAAGGTTGACGGGTTTCAGCCTATAAGGCCTTAGTCATAACCTTAATTCATTAGATGACCTCAACAAATTTTCCCAAAATGGAAAAACTGATGATTTGAAGGATAAGTCCCATCAGGTATTAAGAGAAGAGGTGCCAACACCAGATCATAGACTCGATGGTATGATATGAGCTGCATCCAAAGTAAGAGGGCATGAAAAACTAGAAGACCGCACATAGTGTGACACTGTACGATAGGTTTAATGTAGAAAAAGGGGGCTTACACTTACAGAAATTAGGATAAAAAAAAAAAAAAAAAAAAAAAAGACGCTGAAATCTTTCAGTAGCAAAAACAGTATGCAGCGATACCGCGAGCTCTATCCAGCGCGTTTCGTCCTTATGGACAGCATCTGGGTGTCCAAAAGGACGAAACGCGTTGGAGAACGCTCGTGGAATCACTGGATACTGTTTGTGCTACTGAGAGCAGGGCGCCTTTAACCCCCCCCCCCAGCGGCTGAAGAAAGGGTTAAAAGCGCCGATGCAGAAGCACTTTTCAGGAGCTTCGGCAGCGCAGCCCATGCAGCGCAGCGCAGCCCCCCCCCCCATCTCTGGTCAGCGTGCCGACCTTCTCTTTTATTGTTTGCCCCAAAACATCACATTTCCATTCACCTTGTGAAGAGAGAGAGACGCTTTCCATGCACAGAATTTACCCGCAAGATGTATTTCCCATGATGATCACTTATGGAATTTCATTTTTTTTTATTATTCACTTTGAACATTTTCTTTTTATCACTTTTACTTCTTGTTCATCATTATCATTATTTTCTGGTTGTTCATTCATTATATTTACTCCTTGGACCTCATCGGCCCCTATCCGGGGCTTGTCACTGTTATTGGAGCTCCACTTATTGTTTTATACTTTCTGGTTACATTATATATGTCTAGTGGGATGTTGGCCTACGAGACGCCATGTGCAATCTATTTCCTTTTATATTCCTCTGGTATAGAGAGTGATGTGATTGGCTCAGTGTTCTCTGTACAGAGCTGCGGTGTATGTCAGAGCTACATAAATGTATAATAATAATAGTGTGTGACTGTGGGGGAGGGGACATTAGAGTGTAAGCTCCTCTGTACAGAGACTGATGTGACTGTGGGGGAGGGGACATCGGAGTGTAAGCTCCTCTGGTACAGAGACTGATGTGACTGTGGGGGGGGGAGGGGACATTAGAGTGTAAGTTCCTCTGTACAGAGACTGATGTGACTGTGGGGGAGGGGACATTAGAGTGTAAGCTCCTCTGTACAGAGACTGATGTGACTGTGGGGGAGGGGACATTAGAGTGTAAGCTCCTCTGGTACAGAGACTGGTGTGACTGTGGGGGAGGGGACATTAGAGTGTAAGCTCCTCTGTACAGAGACTGATGTGACTGTGGTGGGAGGGGAAAGTAGAGTGTAAGCTCCTCTGTACAGAGACTGATGTGACTGTGGGGGAGGGGAAATCAGAGTGTAAGCTCCTCTGTACAGAGACTGATGTGACTGTGGGGGAGGGGACATCGGAGTGTAAGCTCCTCTGGTACAGAGACTGATGTGACTGTGGGGGGGGGAGGGGACATTAGAGTGTAAGCTCCTCTGTACAGAGACTGATGTGACTGTGGGGGAGGGGACATTAGAGTGTAAGCTCCTCTGGTACAGAGACTGGTGTGACTGTGGGGGAGGGGACATTAGAGTGTAAGCTCCTCTGTACAGAGACTGATGTGACTGTGACGGGGGAGGGGACATTGGAGTGTAAGCTCCTCTGGTACAGAGACTGATGTCACTGTGGGGGAGGAGGCATTAGAGTGTAAGCTCCTCTGGTACAGAGACTGATGTGATTGGCTCAGTGTACAGCGCTGCAGTATGGGTCAGAGCTATATAAATATAACGTGTGACTGTGGGGGGACATTAGAGTGTAAGCTCCTCTGTACAGAGACTGATGTGACTGTGGGGGAGGGGACATTAGAGTGTAAGCTCCTCTGTACAGAGACTGATGTGACTGTGGGGGGAGGGGACATTAGAGTGTAAGCTCCTCTGTACAGAGACTGATGTGACTGTGGGGGAGGGGACATTAGAGTGTAAGCTCCTCTGTACAGAGACTGATGTGACTGTGGGGGGAGGGGACATTAGAGTGTAAGCTCCTCGGTACAGAGACTGATGTGAAGATCCCACAGAAAATAAATAAATCTCTCTCCGCCATAAGCTGAAGGCGGAAAGTTCCGGAGCCGGAGGTTTGGCTCCTGAATCTAAACAACACATTTAAATTTGGCGATTTAAAAAAAAGAACGCGGCTCTGAGCGAGTGCTAATGGCGCCATCGCTCATCTGTAGAGCGGGGGAGGGGGTGAGGCCCAGCCATGCGGAACGCCAACGACAGCGGAGGGCTCACACCGTCCCCCCCGCAATGTTCTGTTCTGTGGAGGTGGAAATTTCCATACGAACCTGCTCCGCCGGGCGCCAGGAACTTGTCTTTGGCATAAATAACGGAATCCAGCATGGACTCGAACAGGAGGAAGTATCCCTGCGGGAGAAAAACACAACCTGGTTAGAGAGCAACGTGACTTCCCTTAATGAGAGCGCTTCGCGATACGAGAGAGACGCCATGATGAGCCCCGCCACCCGCACATGTCACCCTTCTTAAAGTGGACCCGTCATGTGTCATTATAACACTTCCAGGTATTTATTCCCTCTCACAGAGATCACAGGACACCCCCTAACAATGTCCTCATCTGCTTTTCTCTCCAGAAGGTCGGCGCCATCTTTGTTCAGGCATCAGCCAGGGTCACCATCGACTTCCTGGATGGAGTTGCCGGCTCAGACATGACACAATAATGTAAGTTTGGGTGCCTGTGTTCACAAATGTCTGACACAGATCAGCCCCTCTCAGGCAAAGTTACAATGTCTGATGATTGGGGAGGAAACTGAAGAAATGCTTCTTTCTGCCTGCGGCAGACTGATGACATCAATTTAGGCTAGGCACTAGACTAGAGCTCAAGAGGACAGCCCCTGCTGTAGCCTCTCACCTTGTGACTTCCTACAAAAGAGACGGTCAGAGACTGCAGACCTGATATAAGAGACGGTCAGAGACTGCAGACATGATACAAGGGATGGTCAGAGACTGCAGACATGATACAAGAGATGGTCAGAGACTGCAGACATGATACAAGAGATGGTCAGAGACTGCAGACATGATACAAGAGATGGTCAGAGACTGCAGACATGATACAAGGGATGGTCAGAGACTGCAGACATGATACAAGGGATGGTCAGAGACTGCAGACATGATACAGGAGATGGTCAGAGACTGCAGACATGATACAGGAGATGGTCAGAGACTGCAGACATGATACAGGAGATGGTCAGAGACTGCACACATGATACAGGAGATGGTCAGAGACTGTGGACATGATACAAGAGACAGTCAGAGACTGCAGACATGATCCAAGAGACAATCAGAGACTGCAGACATGATACAAGAGATGGTCAGAGACTGCAGACATGATACAAGAGACAGTCAGAGACTGCAGACATGATAAAAGAGATGGTCAGAGACTGAAGACATTATACAAGGTAAGGTCAGAGACTGCAGACCTGATATAAGAGATGGTCAGAGACTGCAGACATGATACAAGAGATGGTCAGAGACTGCAGACATGATACAAGAGATGGTCAGAGACTGCAGACATGATACAGGAGATGGTCAGAGACTGTGGACATGATACAAGAGACAGTCAGAGACTGCAGACATGATACAGGAGATGGTCAGAGACTGTGGACATGATACAAGAGACAGTCAGAGACTGCAGACATGATACAAGGGATGGTCAGAGACTGCAGACATGATACAAGGGATGGTCAGAGACTGTGGACATGATACAAGAGACAGTCAGAGACTGCAAACATGATACACGAGATGGTCAGAGACTGTGGACATGATACAAGAGACAGTCAGAGACTGCAGACATGATACAGGAGATGGTCAGAGACTGCAGACATGATACAAGGGATGGTCAGAGACTGCAGACATGATACAAGGGATGGTCAGAGACTGCAGACATGATACAGGAGATGATCAGAGACTGTGGACATGATACAAGAGACAGTCAGAGACTGCGGACATGATACAAGAGACAGTCAGAGACTGCAGACATGATACAAGAGACAGTCAGAGACTGCACACATGATACAAGAGATGGTCAGAGACTGCAGACATGATAAAAGAGATGGTCAGAGACTGCAGACATGATAAAAGAGATGGCCAGAGACTGCAGACATGAGACAAAGGATGGTCAGAGACTGCAGACATGATACAGGAGATGGTCAGAGACTGCAGACATGATACAAGAGATGGTCAGAAAACTGCAGACGTGATACAAGAGACGGTCAGAGACTGCAGACATGAGACAAGAGAGAAGAGATGGTGAGAGACTGCAGACATGATACAAGAGATGGTCAGAGACTGCAGACATGATACAGGAGACGGTCAGAGACTGTTCAGGAATCAGCCAGGGTCTCCATCGACTTCCTGGATGGAGTTGCCGGCTCAGACATGACACAATAATGTAAGTTTGGGTGCCTGTGTTCACAAATGTCTGACACAGATCAGCCCCTCTCAGGCAAAGTTACAATGTCTGATGATTGGGGAGGAAACTGAAGAAATGCTTCTTTCTGCCTGCGGCAAACTGATGACATCAATTTAGGCTAGGCACTAGACTAGAGCTCAAGAGGACAGCCCCTGCTGTAGCCTCTCACCTTGTGACTTCCTACAAAAGAGACGGTCAGAGACTGCAGACATGATACAGGAGATGGTCAGAGACTGCAGACATGATACAAGGGATGGTCAGAGACTGCAGACATGATACAAGAGATGGTCAGAGACTGCAGACATGATACAAGAGATGGTCAGAGACTGCAGACATGATACAAGAGATGGTCAGAGACTGCAGACATGATACAAGGGATGGTCAGAGACTGCAGACATGATACAGGAGATGGTCAGAGACTGCAGACATGATACAGGAGATGGTCAGAGACTGCAGACATGATACAGGAGATGGTCAGAGACTGCACACATGATACAGGAGATGGTCAGAGACTGTGGACATGATACAAGAGACAGTCAGAGACTGCAGACATGATCCAAGAGACAATCAGAGACTGCAGACATGATACAAGAGATGGTCAGAGACTGCAGACATGATACAAGAGACAGTCAGAGACTGCAGACATGATAAAAGAGATGGTCAGAGACTGAAGACATTATACAAGGTAAGGTCAGAGACTGCAGACCTGATATAAGAGATGGTCAGAGACTGCAGACATGATACAAGAGATGGTCAGAGACTGCAGACATGATACAAGAGATGGTCAGAGACTGCAGACATGATACAAGAGATAGTCAGAGACTGCAGACATGATACAAGAGATGGTCAGAGACTGCAGACATGATACAGGAGATGGTCAGAGACTGTGGACATGATACAAGAGACAGTCAGAGACTGCAGACATGATACAGGAGATGGTCAGAGACTGTGGACATGATACAAGAGACAGTCAGAGACTGCAGACATGATACAAGGGATGGTCAGAGACTGCAGACATGATACAAGGGATGGTCAGAGACTGTGGACATGATACAAGAGACAGTCAGAGACTGCAAACATGATACAGGAGATGGTCAGAGACTGTGGACATGATACAAGAGACAGTCAGAGACTGCAGACATGATACAGGAGATGGTCAGAGACTGCAGACATGATACAAGGGATGGTCAGAGACTGCAGACATGATACAAGGGATGGTCAGAGACTGCAGACATGATACAGGAGATGGTCAGAGACTGTGGACATGATACAAGAGACAGTCAGAGACTGCGGACATGATACAAGAGACAGTCAGAGACTGCAGACATGATACAAGAGACAGTCAGAGACTGCACACATGATACAAGAGATGGTCAGAGACTGCAGACATGATAAAAGAGATGGTCAGAGACTGCAGACATGATAAAAGAGATGGCCAGAGACTGCAGACATGAGACAAAGGATGGTCAGAGACTGCAGACATGATACAGGAGATGGTCAGAGACTGCAGAAATGATACAAGAGATGGTCAGAAAACTGCAGACGTGATACAAGAGACGGTCAGAGACTGCAGACATGAGACAAGAGAGAAGAGATGGTGAGAGACTGCAGACATGATACAAGAGATGGTCAGAGACTGCAGACATGATACAGGAGACGGTCAGAGACTGTTCAGGAATCAGCCAGGGTCTCCATCGACTTCCTGGATGGAGTTGCCGGCTCAGACATGACACAATAATGTAAGTTTGGGTGCCTGTGTTCACAAATGTCTGACACAGATCAGCCCCTCTCAGGCAAAGTTACAATGTCTGATGATTGGGGAGGAAACTGAAGAAATGCTTCTTTCTGCCTGCGGCAGACTGATGACATCAATTTAGGCTAGGCACTAGACTAGAGCTCAAGAGGACAGCCCCTGCTGTAGCCTCTCACCTTGTGACTTCCTACAAAAGAGACGGTCAGAGACTGCAGACCTGATATAAGAGATGGTCAGAGACTGCAGACATGATACAAGAGATGGTCAGAGACTGCAGACATGATACAAGAGATGGTCAGAGACTGCAGACATGATACAAGAGATGGTCAGAGACTGCAGACATGATACAAGAGATGGTCAGAGACTGCAGACATGATACAGGAGATGGTCAGAGACTGTGGACATGATACAAGAGACAGTCAGAGACTGCAGACATGATACAAGGGATGGTCAGAGACTGCAGACATGATACAAGGGATGGTCAGAGACTGCAGACATGATACAGGAGACGGTCAGAGACTGCGGACATGATACAAGAGACAGTCAGAGACTGCAGACATGAGACAAAGGATGGTCAGAGACTGCAGACATGATAAAAGAGATGGTCAGAGACTGCAGACATGATAAAAGAGATGGTCAGAGACTGCAGACATGATAAAAGAGATGGTCAGAGACTGCAGACATGATAAAAGAGATGGTCAGAGACTGCAGACATGATACATGAGATGGCCAGAGATTGCAGACATGAGACAAAGGATGGTCAGAGACTGCAGACATGATACAAGAGACGGTCAGAAAACTGCAGACGTGATACAAGAGACGGTCAGAGACTGCAGACATGATACAAGAGATGGTCAGAGACTGCAGACATGATACAGGAGACGGTCAGAGACTGTGGACATGATACAAGGGATGGTCATCCCTGCAAGGTCTTCATGTTTATGGAGTGAGGGCTTGGACTGTGGGGGGACACTTCTACATGTGTAGACGGACTCTGGGGATATTTTGCTATAAATCCAATCATGTGACTATACGAAAGAAAGAACGTCCCAATCATTGGGACGAATCAAGTTCGGGGTCTGTTATCAGGAGCTACAGAACACAAGCAGGTAAGAATCGTCAAGGCAGTTTATCAGTTTGTATTACAATGTATACAAATGACCTGGAGAGAATTATTTTTTCCCTCCAACCCCCCCCCCCCCCCCCAAAAAATAAATGTTATTTCACAGTAATCCCTCCATAGTAGTCATGCGGTTTGGTTCCGCCATCAAACCGCGCCAATTTTTCCAAGAAGCCATTTACAAGGTAATTTCACAGGCCGCTGACCCACCTGTAGGGGGCCCCGTCTGGAGAACGGCATTACACCTGACACCTTTCCCACAATCCTTCTGGGGCGACGTTCCACCGCCGATAAAAACGCGATGGGTTTTGTATTTTCGCCGTCATTAGATCGTTTAGAGGTAATTAGTGGGAATGGGACGTCTGTGATGGGAATATTAAGGGGAGAAAAAAAAAAAAAAACATTCCCTTCTGGAAGCTTCTGAGACGGCAGAGCGGATAGCGGTCGGCACTCCCGTCTTGCAGCTCTCGTGTCGGAGCTTCAATCTCTATCTGCATGGAGTCTGCGTGTGTGTGAGAGCCAATCCTAAACCCCACTGTGTGACCTCATTGGGGACCCTGTGAGTATCTCCGACCTCTGTACAGCAACAGCATCATTCTTCCAAAAACGTCCACCTTTTATCATATAAAAAACCATCCTTGAGCTCCAGTCAGTGACTGTGCCTAGGCTGAGATGTCATCGGTCTGCTGCTGGCAGGAGGAAGCATTTCCTCAGTCCCCCCCCAGTGACTTTGCCTAGGCTGAGATAATATCACCTGTCTGCTGCAGGTAAGAGGAAGCATTCCCCTAATCTCCTATCCTCCCAGTGTCAAGGCTGCAAAATTGTAAAGTTGAGTGGCTGAGAGCTCCGGTCTGTGCCTCTGCCTCTGAGATGATGTCACCTGTCTGCTGCAGGTAAGATGAAGCATTTCCTTAGTCTCCCCTCCCCCAGTGACTCTGCCTAGCCCACGGAGATGTCATCAGTCCGCTACAGGTAGGAGGAAGTATTTCCTCCGTTTCCCCTCCCTTAGTGACTTGGTCTAGGCTGAGATGATGTCCTCAGTCTACTGCAGGCAGGAGGAGGCATTTCCTCAGTCTCCTCCCCTCCAGTAACTTTACATAGGCTGAGACGTCGTCATTGGTCTGCTTCAGGCAGAAGAAAGTGTTTTCTCAGTCTCCCCTCCCCCAGTGGCTTTGCCTAGGCTGAGATGATATCATCAGCCTGCTGCTTCCTAGTGACTTTGCCTAGGCTGAGAAGTCGTTAGTCTGCTGCAGGCAGGAGGAAGCATTTTCTCAGTCTTCCCTCCCCACATGACATTGCCTAGGCTGAGATGATGTCATCCATCTGCTGCTGGTAAGAAGAAGCATTTCCTTAGTCTCCCCTCCCCCAGTGACTCTGTCTAGTCCAAGGAGATGTCATCAGTCCGCTACAGGTAGGAGGAAGTATTTCCTCTGTCTCCCCTCCCCTAGTGACTTTGTCTAGGCTGAGATAATATCACCAGTCTGCTGCAGGTAAGAGGTAGCATTCCCCTAATCTCCTCTCCTCCCAGTGATCAGACTGCAAAATTGTAAAGCTGAGTGGCTGAGAGCTCCAGTCTGTGCCTCTGCCTGAGCTGAGATGATGTCATCTGTCTGCTGCAGGTAAGAAGAAGCATTTCTATAGTCTCCCCTCCCCCAGTGACTCTGCCTAGTCCAAGGAGATGTCATCAGTCTGCTACAGGTAGGAGGAAGTTTTTCCTCTGTCTCCTCTCCCTTAGTGAGTTCGCCTAGGCTGAGATGATGTCGTCAGTCTACTGCAGGCAGGAGGAAGCATTTCCTCAGTCTCCTCCCCTCCAGTTACTTTACCTAGGCTGAGACGTCGTCATTGGTCCGCTTCAGGCAGAAGAAAGTGTTTTCTCAGTCTCCCCTCCCCCAGTGGCTTTGCCTAGGCGGAGATGATATCATCAGCCTGCTGCTTCCTAGTGACTTTGCCTAGGCTGAGAAGTCGTTAGTCTGCTGCAGGCAGGAGGAAACATTTTCTCAGTCTTCCTTCCCCAAGAGACATTGCCTATGCGAGTGATGGTGAACCTTGGCACTCCAAATGTTTTGGAACTACATTTCCCATGATGCTCATGCATTCTGCAGTGTAGATAAGCATCATGGGAAATGTAGTTCCAAAACATCATGATGACATGATGTCATCCGTCTGCTGCAGGCAGGAAGAAGCACTTTCTCAGTCTTCCCTCCCCAAGTGACATTGCCTAGGCTGACATGATGTCACCTGCCTGCTGCAGGCAGGAGCAAGCATTTCCTCAGTCTCCCAATGATCAGACTGCAACATAGTTATCTTAGAACAGGTCACAAGGTGAGAAGCTGCAGCAGAGGCTGATCTGTGTCAGACATTTGTGAATATGGCCCAAGAACTGCACAGTCTGCAGTATTTACACGATTGTGTCATCTCTGATCCGGCTTCTCAGTCCAGGAAGTAGATGGTGACCCTGGAGGATGCCAGAACAAAGATGGTGCCGACCTTCTGCGGGTGTTAAAGATCTGAGGTTCCAATCCCTTAACCACTCCTTCTGAAGAAAGATATCCGTTGGGTGCCGAAGTCATCGAACTATAAAGACCGTTCGTGAGAACCAACTTCGAAATTAAATCGATCCTGCCGGACTATTTTACCATCGTTCCTAAAGACGGCCAAGGCAGAGCCGCGTTCCTCCCCGGCAGGAAAGGGGGTTAAACCCGACAGACTCCAAGCTGACAGATGCTGAATGATAAAACGCCGCCTCCAATTTCATCATTAATCCCAGGAATGCGCAAAACCACCGACGAGAGTATGATGTCACCACGGCAACAGCCATTAACAATATGGAGGTTCAGGAGGCGAAAATAGCAAAGCAGACGCGGGGAATTTTCTCGCAAACTACGAATGACGTGATTGGAGTCCGGAAGACGGTAAATTCGGAATTTTGCACCGGAAAATCTTTCCGGAGTCCAACGAGGGACACGGAGGAGGGATTCAAGAGACCCTTCACCGCACTATTGTGGCGGTACGGCCCCTTAAAAAAACGCGCAGCGCCTAAAAACCCGGGAACGTCTTGTGACAATTTCAACTCCTCCAACAGATTCCGGAAGTTTGCGGCACTTTAACCCCCTTTTGTGTTTTTTTTTTTTTTAACCACTTCAGCTCTGGAAGATTTACCCCCCGCCCCCTTCTTGACCAGGCCATTTTTTGCTATTCAGCACTGCTTCGCTTTAACTGACAATTGCGCGGTCCTTTTGCCCTCACAAATAGAACTTTCTTTTGGTGGTATTTGATCATGACTTATTTTTTGCACTATAAACAAAAAAAGAGCGACAATTTTGAAAAAACAACATTTTTTTTTAGTTTCTGCCACGGTGGATAAACATCAATGATCTAAAAAAAAAAAAAAAAATAATAATAATAATTTTTTTTCGTTTAAATATGATTTTTTTTTATTATTAAATATGATTTTTTTTTTATCTGATTTTTTCTATTATTTAAATCTGATTTTTTCTATTATTTAAATATGATTTTTTTTATTACCGTATATACTCGAGTATAAGCCGAGATTTTCAGGCCTCTTTTTTGAGGCTGAAAGTGCCCCCTCGGCTTATACTCGAGTCATCGCTGTCTGCCTGCTCGATCAGCGTGTCGAGCAGACAGACAGCGGCCATTCTATTCTAATTCAAAAGCCGCGCCTCCGGCTCCGCCTTCGCCTGTGATAGGCGGAACACTGAATTTCCCAGCAGCCTGTGTTCCGCCTATCACGGACATCCGCTCATCCTCGTACTACGGACGAGGATGAAAGGATGGCCGTGATAGGCGGAACACAGACTGCTGGGAAATTGTGTTCCGCCTATCACAGACAGGGAGGCGCGGCATTTGAACAGGAAAATGGGCGCCGACGAAGAGCGGTGATCCTGGGACGGGGACCGGATGGAGGCTCGGCTCGGCTCGGGACGGGACCGGACGGAGTCTCGGGACGGGACGGGACCGGACCGGACGGAGGCTCGGCTCGGGGACGGGACGGGACCGGACGGAGGCTCGGGACCGGACGGAGGCTGGGGACACAGGTAGGCTGGACACACAAGGCCACACACACACACACACACACACACACACACACATGGATGGACACACACACAGGGATGGATGGATGGATGGACGGACACGCACACAGGGATGGATGGATGGATGGACACGGACACACACACAGGGATGGATGGATGGATGGACACACACACACACACAGGGATGGATGGATGGATGGACACACACACACACAGGGATGGATGGATGGATGGACACACACACAGGGATGGATGGATGGATGGACACACACACAGGGATGGACAGGCATATCTCACCCTCGGCTTATACACGAGTCAATAGGTTTCCCAGTTTTTTGGGGGTAAATTGGGGCCTCGGCTTATACTCGGGTCGGCCTATACTCGAGTATATACGGTATTTAAATTTTCATTTTTTTTTATTTAAATTGGATTTTTTTTTTTTTTTTTATCAAATTTATTTTAATAAAATCCTTTTGGAGTAAAAAGCTATCTAAAAGTTAGTTTTCTATTTAAGATACATTAATAATTTAGTTTATTCAGCATGAAATGGAGCTCAGTTATGTAGCATGAGGCTGTATATTCTGCAATAGTTACATTTTTGGTAAACTCATTCAATGAATCCAAGCTGAGATAACGCGCACTGCATTGATACATTCACACAATGTCACAGTAACCATGAGATAAAACAAAGTTCAGGAATATTCCTTTATCCCATTGTTTTGCTATCTATGTACACTACAAACTGTATGAATGAATCAGTTCTGATATCGCTGATTTAGTAATATTCTAAATAGGGAAACCTTCATTTTGTTTGCAAATATTAAAGATTCTAAACTACCAGCAAGGAATAACTCCCTTACGTTTAGGCTCCGTTTCCACTGGTGCGACTGCTCATGCAACTTGGACTGCAAAGCCACATGACAAGTCGTACCCCATGATTTCCAATGAGTACCGTTCATATCTGTGCGACTTCAAGTCGCAGCAACTTCAAGCAGTGCCTGCACTACTTTCTTCCCACTTTGATGCGACTTGAGGTGCATAGACCTCAAGAATACACAGGCATTGCCTTCAAGTCGCATCAAAATTGCAGAAAAGGAGGAGGAGCCAACAACGGGTCAGAGAAGGAGCCAACAGCGGGTCAGTCAGCGGAGCCCAGCAGGGGGTCAGAGGCGGAGCCAACAGGGGTCAGAGGCGGAGCCAACAGGGGGTCAGAGGAGGAGCCAACAGGGGTCAGGGAGGAGCCACAGGGGGTCAGAGGAGGAGCCAACAGGGGGTCAGAAGAGGAGGCAACAGCGGGTCAGAAGAGGAGCCAGCAGCGGGTCAGAGGAGGAGCCACCAGCGGGTCAGAGGAGGAGCCACCAGCGGGTCAGAGGAGGAGCACCAGCGGGTCAGAGGAGGAGCCACCAGCGGGTCAGAGGAGGAGCCACCAGCGGGTCAGAGGAGGAGCCCACCAGCGGGTCAGAGGAGGAGCCAACAGGGGGTCAGAGGAGGAGCCAGCAGCGGGTCAGAGGAGGAGCCACCAGCGGGTCAGAGGAGGAGCCAGCAGCGGGTCAGAGGAGGAGCCAACAGGGGGTCAGAGGAGGAGCCAACAGGGGGTCAGAGGAGGAGCCAGCAGCGGGTCAGAGGAGGAGCCAGCAGCGGGTCAGAGGAGGAGCCAGCAGCGGGTCAGAGGAGGAGCCAGCAGGGGTCAGAGGAGGACCCACCAGCGGGTCAGAGGAGGAGCCAGCAGCGGGTCAGAGGAGGAGCCAGCAGCGGGTCAGAGGAGGAGCCAGCAGCGGGTCAGAGGAGGAGCCAGCAGCGGGTCAGAGGAGGAGCCAGCAGCGGGTCAGAGGAGGAGGCCAGCAGCGGGTCAGAAG
The DNA here is from genome assembly GCF_037356315.1 of Lithobates pipiens. Classification (NCBI taxonomy): domain Eukaryota; kingdom Metazoa; phylum Chordata; class Amphibia; order Anura; family Ranidae; genus Lithobates; species Lithobates pipiens. The sequence goes on from NW_027507786.1 coordinate 12,044,257, forward strand.
AGGAGCCAGCAGCGGGTCAGAAGAGGAGCCAGCAGCGGGTCAGAAGAGGAGCCAGCAGCGGGTCAGAAGAGGTGCCAGCAGCGGGTCAGAAGAGGTGCCACAGCAGGGGTCAGAGGAGGAGCCAACAGCGGGTCAGAGGAGGAGCCAACAGCGGGACAGAGGGAGGAGCCAACAGCGGGACAGAAATGACAGTTCTTTAAAATTATGATTTAAATTAAATCCACTCTGCTTTCTGCTATTAAACATATACAATATAAAAATTAACAAAATCTAATTTCTTCATCAGTTTAGGGCCAATATGTAATTCTGCTACATATTTAAAAAAAAAATCCAAAAAGCATATAAAGGGGGGG
>NW_027507786.1:12044809-12139809 GCF_037356315.1 Lithobates pipiens
TGGTCAAAATGGCACCAGACAGTGGAGCGGTTTGGTGCAACTTGGAAGACAGTCCATGAGCAAGCAGTTAGTCTTTTGGCCAGAGTTCGTTTCTGTTCTCAGCCCCCACTCGAGCTCTGCCCACCACCGACCCTCCATATTCCACCACCACATCGCTATTCAGCTATGTCGGCCCAGAATCCTTTGCGGCCCTCAGTATGGTTTTTTTTTTTTTTTTTTTCATCTTTGTGAAAATTGCTCCGGAGATATAAATAAGAGGCACGAGGGGCTTCCATATGACACTCAATATTGATAGACCTTGACGTGTTTTTTATGTCTATAAGAAAAGGCACCACGGGATGACTGGAAATCAATTTAGTAAGTCAAGCATAGCTGAGCACAGCGTATTCCATTACTAACTGCGGAATTACGTCCCTTCGCTTTGAAAATAGCTCATTTCTTTGTCCGTCTTTGGATTGGGGGGGGGGGGGGGGTCGGCAGGGCCAGGATCCTGCTGTAAACTGTTCATAAGCTTGCCCCAGGCAGTAGAAGGAGGTTGGATGTTTTTAAAAAGCATGTGACCACCCGGAAAATGTTCAGCCAAACAATTTGTACATTTTACAAGGTGCCTGCGGCCATCGATATCTACGTACATATCGGATACCCGGCCAACCCTCTGATCAGTAGAGCAATGGCCAAAATAATGTCAATTGGCCAGTAGACTTTTTCTCACATCTGTTTGGTAGGTTCAGATTCTTCTGATTGCTACAGAATCGGGACGCGGAAATCTAATATCCATCCCCCCTTGCTAGTAGCGGGTTGGACCCCCTTTGGCCTTCACTCATTGTGGAATAGGTTCAACAAGGTGTTGGAAACGTTCCTCAGAGATTTTGCTCCATAGTGACATGATAGCATCACACAGTTGCTGCAGATTTGTCGGCTGCACATCCATGATGCAATCTGCCCGTCCACCACATCCCAAAGGCCCTCTATTGGATGAGATGTGGTGAGTGTGGAGGCCATTGGATGAGATGTGGTGAGTGTGGGAGGCCATTGGAGGACAGGGACCTCATTGTCCAGTGGTGAGATGATTGGAGCTTTGTGACATGGGGCATTATCCTGCTGGAAGGAGCCATCAGAAGATGGGGACACTGTAGTCATAAAGGGATGGACATGGTCAGCAACAATACTCAGGTAGACCGTGGTGTATAAACCATGATCAGTTGGTACTAAGGGGCCCAAAGTGTGCCAAGAAAATATCCCCCACACCATTACACCCCCCTTCACCAGCCTGAACCGGTGATACCCCATCCCCCACACCATTACACCCCCACCACCAGCCTGAACCGGTGATACAAGGCAGGATGGATCGATGCACCAAATTCTGACCCCACCATCTGAATGTTGCAACTGAAATCCAGACTCATCAGACCAGGCAACGTTTTTTCAATCTTCTATTGTAAAATTCTGGTCATCCTGTGCCAATTGTAGCCTCAGTTTCCCATTCTGAGTGGCACCCGGTTTGGTCTTTTGCTGTTGTTAGCCCATCTGCTTCAAGGTTGGATGTGTTGTGTGTTTTCGAGGTGGTATTCTGCATACTTCGGATGTAACGAGTGGTTATTTGAGTTACTGTTGACTTTCTATCATCTGGAATCAGCCTGCCCATTCTCCTCTGACCTCAACAAGGCATTTTCCTCCACACAACTGCCGCTCACTGGATATTTCTCTTTTTTTCTCACCATTCTCTGTAAACCCGAGAGAAGGTTGTGTGTGAACATCCCAGAAATACTCAGACCAGCCCGTGTGGCACCAACAACCACGCCATGTTCTAAGTAACCTAAATCCCTTTTCCTCCCCAATCTTATTCTCGGTTTGAATTTCAGCAAGTCAACGTCAGCAATGGAATCATTCCCATTAACATTCACTTTGGACATGGACACAGAGAAACAAACAGCTATTTCTTAAGAATAGCAAAAGGTTGAAATCTGCAACAAAGTTTAAATCCTTGCAATGTACATAGATCACCAAGAAGGGAAATTTTTTTTTTCTCTAGAAAAGCTTTTTTTTTTTCTTTTTTCTTTATGCATATATGGCAAGAAATTCAACTTTTTTTATTTTTATTCCAAATTCTGTGGTGCCGCTTTTTTAAAAAAAAAATTTAAAATTTTTTATTTCTATATGGCAAGAAATTCAACTTTTTTTAATTTTTATTCCAAATTCTGTGGTGCCGCTTTTTTTTTTAATTTTTTAAATTTTTTATTTCTATATGGCAAGAAATTCAACTTTTTTAATTTTTTTTTATTCCAAATTCTGCTGTACACCTTTTTTTTAATGTATATATGGCAATAAATAAATAAAATTTCTTTTACTGCATAATCTTGATCTGATCACATGGGGAGTGTAAAATAAAATTCTAGTCCCATTTAAGGAAAAAATTAATAAGAAAAAAATAAAACCCTAGTTTATGTAGCAGCAGAATAAATATTAAACCCAGTCACTGCGTTAGTACAGCTTGGTGACTCGGCATTGGCTGCTGTTCGGGTTTATGTGTTTAGTTTATTGAACGTTCTCATTTTTGGAACACGCTGATTTTTATTTTATTTTTTTGTTCTATCAGGATTTTTTTTCTTTCCTCCTTTTTTTTTTTTTTTTTTTTGTAGATGCATACAAATTTCCAGAGTCAAGGTAATTAGTTCCAGCCCAACGCCTTTAACGAGTCAATGATTTTACAACTGCCAGGACTTCGGTAATGGAGAAGCGGGCGAGAGAATTTTGCACCGAGGGATAAAAACACCATCTCTCCTCTTCCCCGCACGCTCGTTCGATCACGTAGCCTCTTGTCATCACCTTTTTTTTTTTTTTTTTTATTCTTTTTTTTTTTTTTAAATAGCCTGCGAAGCCACATGCAGAGACAATGGCTTTGGAACGCGGCGACATTAAATCTTTTTCTTCAGATCTTCCTTTCTTTCGTCCCTGCCAAGGAGAAGCTCTACATCCCGCCATAATTACTTGGCAGAGAGAGCGATGCCGCGCCGTTCTGCAGAGTCAGAGCCTTTTTTTTTTTTTTTTTTTCCTTTTCAAGCATTTTGTTTAACCTCCAGAGCGGTGCGCACTGTTCCCTCGCAATGCTGAACAAATAACAAACCTTTAATGAGTTTACCGGTTTATTTGTGAAATGTACCTATTGTGGCGCATTGTTAAGGTAATTTTAGCACTATTACGAAACGCATTGAACAACAACTGTTAGAGAAATTTTAGAGTGGAAACGTTTTACAGATAAAACCAACTCAAATTAGAGAGGAGGAAGTTTTATACTCTACAGGGGTAGTTCTCAACCTCTTCAAGGCCAGGCCCCGGTACATTCTCCGAAACCTTTCATGGCCCAACAGTGAAGAATAAATGATATACTCGGGCAAGGAAAGTATGGACTGGACAAATATGTACTGGAATGCTAGAAGGCTCTCTAGACGGGGGGGGGGGGGCTAGGGGTCACTGGTGGAGGGGATGGAGTTGGTGGAGTGGGTTAGAGGGACGCTACAGCTGACTTGGTGGCCATGTAGGACGGCTTTTCTCAACCGTTTTTCAGCCACGGCACTCAAGGCACCCCCGTCTAAAATTTAAAAAACATAAAAGTTGCTTATCAATGGGAGAACTGAGACTGGGACAATGCTCATAACTGCCTTGATGAAATTAACGTCACATCGGAAGCCCCCCCCCCCCATCACATCAGAGGTCCCCATCAAACCAAAAGTTTCTCCATCACATCGAAGGTCCCCCCTCGTCATCTAAATCAGAGGCCCTCCCCATCTAAATCAGAGGCCCTCCCCATCTAAATCAGAGGCTCTCCTCATCTAAATCAGAGGCCCTCCCCATCTAAATCAGAGGCCCTCCCCATCAAATCAGAGGCCCTCCATCAAACAGAGGCCCCCTTCACATCAGAGGTCCTCCCATAACATCAGAAGTCCCTCCATCACAGCAGAGATTCCCACTTCCCTTTTCACATCAGAGGTGCCCCCATCTAATCAGAGGCCCCCCTTCCATCACATCAGAAGTCCCCCCATCACATCAGAGGTCCCCCCATCACACCAGACTGTGGCAAGCGAGAGTAGAAGATGTCTCGGGTTTGGTGGTCAGTGGAGTATAAAAAAAAAGATATAGCACCTGTGGTCAGCAGGAGGAGGAGGAATAGTGCCCCATCATTGCTGATAGTGGAAGGAATAACGCTCCATTGGTGATGTCAGTGGGAGGAATAGTGCACCATCATTGTTTCAATAGAAGGAATAGTGCCCCATCATTCATGTCAGTGGGAGGAATAGTGCCCCATCATAGGCAGCACAGTGGTGTAGTGGTTAGCACTTTCACCTAGCAGCAATAGGGTTGCTGGTTCAAATCCCGACCACGACACTATCTGCCTGGAGTTTGCATGTTCTCCCTGTGCCTGCGTGGGTTTCCTCCAGGTACTCCGGTTTCCTCCCACACTCCAAAGACATGCTGGTAGGTTAATTAGACCCTGTCCAAAAAATTGGCCATAGTATGTGTATTTCAATGTTGTATGTGTTGTAAGTGTGTCGGGACCCTACAGGTTAAAGGACCGTGTAAAAAGATGCAGATGGACACTGGTGGCAAGAAAGCGCCCTGAGGCGATTCAGTTCGCATAGGTAGCGCTATACAAGTCACTCATTCATTCATTCATTCATTCATTCATTGGTGTGGGAACAATAGTGCCCCATCATTGATGTCAGTGGGAGGAATAGTGCCCCATCATTGATGTCAGTGGGAGGAATAGTGCCCCATCATTGGTGTCTGGGAGCAATAGTGCCCCATCATTGATGTCAGTGGGAGTAATAGTGCCCCATCATTGTCTGTGGGAGGAATAGTCCCCTATTATTGGTGTCTATGGGAGAAATAGTCCCCTATCATTGGTATCTGTGGGAGGAATAGTGCCCCATCATTGGTGTCAGTGGGAGCAATAGTGACCCATCATTGATGTCAGTGAGAGGAATAGTGCACTATCATTGGTTTCAATAGAAGGAATAGTGCCTCATCATTGGTGTCAGAGGGAGGAATAGTGCCCCATCATTCATGTCAGTGCGAGCAATAGTCCCCCATCATTCTCTGTGGGAGGAATAGTCCCCTATCATTGGTGTCTGTGGGAGCAATAGTGACCCATCATTGATGTCTGTGGGAGGAATAGTGCCCTATCGTTGGTATCCGTGGGAGGAGTAGTGCCCAATTATTGGTGTTGGTGGGAGGAATAGTGCTCCATCATTGGTGTCAGTGAAGGAATAGTGCCCCATCCTTGGTATCCGTGGGAGGAGTAGTGCCCCATCAAGGTGTCAGTGGGAGGAATAGTGCCTCATATCAGTGGCTGGAACAATGCCCTAAGGGCCAGATAGGAGCAAGCCAAAGGGCCGTAGTTTGGAGACCACTGCTCTAAATCTTTGTGTCTGCCTATTCCCACCGATCCGCCATGCCCGTTGGACCACAGACCTTCCATTAAATAGAATAAGGAACGCTCTGCAGTAGGAGTGGCCACACAGAGCTCCTCGTCGTTAAAGCTCCCCCATGAGTGCCTGACCGTCAATGAGTACTCCATAAATAGTCATTTTTTCCTAATGGTTGCAGTTTTCTCTGAGCCTGCTGTGATTTTATAGCGTCTCTTCAATAATAGAATATATTAATGTGTGTATATCGATGATGTTATTCCATACATTGTTCTGCTGTCGTCTGCAGTAACTGCATTGACTGATTACCCTTCATGTGTCTCGTAGGCCCTGGCCGGCTATTTTGACGTGTTCTTCGAGAAGGATTGTCATACGCCAGTAAGTACATTCAGACGCCGGTCCAAATTAATTACGGCAAAGGCTGCGCTTAATTCGGTGCCCCAGGCTATGTGGGATTGAGCTGCTCTTTCCCTGTTGTAAGCATTAATGTGCGTGTATGTCATCGTGTAATAAAGTAATGTACCATGATATTACAAATACCGCTCTGTCTCCGCAGGTCGCCTTTTCCACCGGGCCGACGTGCACCAAAACTCACTGGAAGCAAACGGTTTTCCTTCTGGAGAAACCGATCGGCATCAAAGCAGGTAAAATTATGGGCGGTGTTTTAACTTTACATAAAAAAATGTAAGGGTGAGCGAACATCGGACGCCCTCCCATGTATCCAGGTCTGCCTCCAGGGTTGCTGAGCTGTCAGCACCCCCATGGCCGCTCCAAAGTTCTGGGGATTTAAAATCCTCTCTTTTCTCCGTGCAGCTATTTTGGATGGACCTGATCAATTCTGATTGGTCACAGCCAATCTTGTCCATCTCAGAAGCCCTGCGACAGAGAGGGGAGCAGGGATTTTTAATTCCTGGAACGCCGGAGCGGCTATGGGGGTGCTGAGAGCTTGACAACTCCAGTGGTAGACCAGGGTACAGGGGGGGGAGTATCTGGAGTTAGCTCACCTTTACAGAGTGCAGGGTCAGGTGTAGATCACCTGACTGTAAAGGATATGTGCAGTATCTCACAAAAGTGAGTACACCCTCACATTCTTGTAAATATTTTCTTCTATCTTTTCATGTGACGACACTGAAGAAATGACACATGTCTACAATGTAAAGTAGTGAGTGTACAGCTTGTAAATTTGATGTCCCCTCAAAATAACTCCACACACAGCCATTAATGTCTAAACCGCTGGCAACAAAAGTGAGTACACCCCTAAGTGAAAATGTCCAAATTTGGCCCAAAGTGTCAATATTTTCTGTGGCCACCATTATTTTCCAGCACTGCCTTAACCCTCTTGGGTATGAAGTTCACCTGAGCTTCACAAGTTACCACTGGAGTCCTCTTCCCCTCCCCCATGATGACATCACAGAGCTGGTGGATGTTGGAGACCTTGCGCTCCTCCACCTTCCGTTTGAGGATGTCCCACAGATGCTCAATAGGGTTTAGGTCTGGAGACATGCTTGGCCAGTCCATCACCTTTACCCTCAGCTTCTTTAGCAAGGCAGTGGTGTCTTAGAGGTGTATTTGGGGTGGTTATCATGTTGGAATACTGCCCTGTGGTCCAGTCTCTGAAGGGAGGGGATCATGCTCTGCTTCAGTATGTCACAGTACATGTTGGCATTCATGGTTCCCTCAATGATCTGTAGCCCCCCCAGTGCCGGCAGCACTCATGCAGCCCCAGACCATGACACTCCCACCACCATGCTTGACTGTAGACAAGACACACTTGTCTTTGTCCTCCTCACCTGGTTGCCCCCACACACGCTTGTCACCATCTGACCCAAATACGTTTATCTTGGTCTCATCAGACCACAGGACATGGTTCCAGTAATCCATCTCCTTAGTCTGCTTGTCTTCAGCAAACTGTTTGCGGGCTTTCTTGTGCATCATCTTTAGAATAAGTTTCCTTCTGGGACGACAGCCATGCAGACCAATTTGATGCAGTGTGCGGCGTATGGTCTGAGCACTGACAGGCTGACCCCCCACCCCTTCAACCTCTGCAGCAATGCTGGCAGCACTCATACGTCTATTTCCCAAAGACAACCTCTGGATATGACGCTGAGCACGTGACCTCAACTTCTTTGGTCGACCATGGCGAGGCCTGTTCTGAGTGGAACCTGTCCTGTTAAACCGCTGTATGGTCTTGGCCACCGTGCTGCAGATCAGTTTAAGGGTCTTGGCAATCTTCTTATAGCCTAGGCCATCTTTATGTAGAGCAACAATTCTTTTCTTTAGATCCTCAGAAAGTTCTTTGCCATGAGGTGCCATGTTGAACTTCCAGTGACCAGTATGAGAGCGTGAGAGCGATAACACCAAATTTAATACACCCTGCTCCCCATTCACACCCGAGACCTTGTAACATGAATAAGTCACATGACACCGGGGGAGGGAAAATGGCTAATTGGGCCCAATTTGGACATTTTAACTTAGGGGTGTACTCACTTTTAATGCCAGCGGTTTAGACATTAATGGCTGTTTGTTGAGTTATTTTGAGGGGACAGGAAATTTACACTGTTATACAAGCTGTACACTCACTACTTTACATTGTAGACAAGTGTCATTTCTTCAGTGTTGTCACATGAAAAGATAGGAGAAAAGATGTGAGGGGTGTACTCACTTTTGTCAGATACTGTATACCCAATCACTAGAATCACTCAGAAGCTTTAACCACTTCACGCCCAAGGTACGTGGATGAACATCCTTGGGTTTCAGTGGTATACCGGGATGATGGGTGCACCTACAGGCATCATCCCGGCATCGATCTCTTCACCTGGTGATTCTGTTTTTTTGCAGAAAAATTCTGAGTGGCTAATTAGCCAGGGGATCACTTCGGCTCTCCGATCCCATTGCAGTGCCGGGAGTGATGCCACCAGCAGCCATTTTTTAGCAAGAAAAAGGTAGATTTTTACATGTAGGATCGAAGTGTCAGAAATGGCCCGGATGGCAAGTGCTTTATATGATGGGCTGGAGTGAGCGATGTGCTGTCATTGCAATAAACCTCGGCTGGGGTTGACCGTCTTTGGTGTGTGGCCTGTTATTTGGATGGTGTATTATACTATTGTGCTTCTACGCTGTATGTTAAGCCCCAGTAGAGGCAAAGGGGGGAACCTATGTGGAGTTCCTGGTCTTGTGCTGAACAATAAAGTAAATTTTACCCTTTAGCAATGATGTGCAGCTCCAGACCTCTTTGGCTGTGGTGGGCTTCCTCTAAAGATTTTCCATTATTGCATTTAGAAATCTGACCATTTCTGCTGTTTGAAACTATATAAAGGATCAAAAATATTAAATCAACTTTACCGTTAAGCGTAAACACAGAAACGTCACATAGGAACCTCTGTTTAACGCATTTCGTCCTTTATGGGGCTTAACATATACAGTATATAAAAGCAATGTAGTACGATACAACATCCAAACAACAGACAGCATACCGAAAACGTTCAATGCCAGGCAAGGTTTATTAGAATGACAGAACTCCGCTCATGCCTACCCAAAGCCATGCCTCCAACATGTTTCACCCACAGCAGGGCTTAATCGTGGGGAGAATTTTCGGTGGGAGTGAGCGATGTGCTGTCATTGCAATAAGCCTTCGCTGACGTGGAATGTCTTTGGTGTGTGGCCTGTTATTTGGATGGTGTATTGTACTATTGTGCTTCTATGTTGTAGATGTTAAGCCCCAGTAGGGGGCGAAACACATAAGAGGGTGTCTGTGCTTGTACTGAACAGTAAAGTTGATTTGGTGTGCATCTCCAGAATGTTGCTGAAATATGTTGAAATACAAGTTTATTGCAAAGGCATTCTTTGGATGTGATGTACGTACTCTATAGATCAGCCATTCGCAACCAGGGTTCTGTGAAACTCTAGGGTTCCTCAAGGGCTGGCTAGGGGCCCCTCAAGCTGTGGCTAACTGACCTCCCATCCGATGGTGCCTGCATACTTCCAGGTCCAATGCAACCTGGCAGAGAAAGCGGCATGACTGCAAGGATGTCCTTCTGGCAACACCTGTAAAGGCGGCACTTACCACCACAGATGTAAGAGGCATTTTCCCCAATGACCCCTGATGGACTAATCTCACCAGGGGTAAATTTTCGATTATTGTACTTCGAAATCTGACCATTTCTGTTGTTTGAAAGGTTTTTCTAGAGTTCCCCTTAAAATTTGTAGCTCCTCTACCCTTGCTTTTTTTTTTTTTTTTTTTAATGGAACCTCATGCCTCTTTATCCCCCCCCCCGCCTCCTGGCGCTTCCTATATTCCCCTTTAATGACACATCTCCTCTCCTGCACAGCAGCAATCTCCATGTCTACCTGCCATCTCCGCGTCAGGAACACAAACCGGCGCGCCTGTCTCATCAATCTGGCCGCGTCTCTGACATGCTCATCCTGTACGTTGTGCTATGGGGGGCTCTGCGTTAAATACCGCACTGTCTGTCACACCCAGCGAGCAGCGATCGTCTGCCGCCAGCGGGGGGAGGAAGCATATTGTCCTCGTCCCACTGGCTGCCTCCGCATTGCAGTGCCTGGTACAGGCCGTCCTTCTCTCTCCATCATTCCTGGAGATCATATCGGCTCCTCGTCTGTTCTCCCTCACCCGTCTCCTTAACAAATATTCTTCCGGCCGATCGGTTTTATCATCGCAGCCTGTCAGTCCGCGCCCGGCTTCCTCCTGCCGCATATCCTTAGAAAACCCCAAAACAGGAGCACTCGTCTTTGTCACACATATGGAGAAATTTAGGAGTGAAGAGATCGAAGATAAAGTTTGGAGCACATCAAGGTCTCGATCTGTCTGAGAGCAAAGCCAAGGTCCCCGCAAGGTCCCCGCAAGGTCCCCAGCGAGCCCCGGCACTAGCTCTAGATCTGTCTGAATTTGCAGTTTAGCTACTGAAAAGAAAAACTGCATTATGACAAAAAAAAAAAGCTTTGAGCCTTCTTATAATGTGACCCTGTAATAAGAATTGTTTAGACCCTGCAATTTAATAAAGCCACTTTCAGATGTACCCCAATTACTGAATTCTCATACCGGCTTTAACCGTCATTTTAAATGTCCCAGCATTGACTCAGCAGCTCCGCTCCCCCCTTCCAACAGAGACTCAACATCTCTCCCCCCCCTCCCAACAGAGACTCAGCATCTCTCCCCCCCTCCCAACAGAGACTCGGCATCTCTCCCCCCCTCCCAACAGAGACTCGGCATCTCTCCCCCGTCCCAACAGAGACTCGGCATCTCTCCCCCGTCCCAACAGAGACTCGGCATCTCTCCCCCGTCCCAACAGAGACTCGGCATCTCTCCCCCGTCCCAACAGAGACTCGGCATCTCTCCCCCGTCCCAACAGAGACTCGGCATCTCTCCCCCGTCCCAACAGAGACTCGGCATCTCTCCCCCGTCCCAACAGAGACTCGGCATCTCTCCCCCGTCCCAACAGAGGCTCGGCATCTCTCCCCCGTCCCAACAGAGGCTCGGCATCTCTCCCCCGTCCCAACAGTGGCTCGGCATCTCTCCCCCGTCCCAACAGAGGCTCGGCATCTCTCCCCCGTCCCAACAGAGGCTCGGCATCTCTCCCCCGTCCCAACAGAGGCTCGGCATCTCTCCCCCGTCCCAACAGAGGCTCGGCATCTCTCCCCCGTCCCATCAGAGGCTCGGCATCTCTCCCCCGTCCCAACAGAGGCTCGGCATCTCTCCCCCGTCCCAACAGAGGCTCGGCATCTCTCCCCCGTCCCAACAGAGGCTCGGCATCTCTCCCCCGTCCCATCAGAGGCTCGGCATCTCTCCCCCGTCCCAACAGAGGCTCGGCATCTCTCCCCCGTCCCAACAGAGGCTCGGCATCTCTCCCCCGTCCCAACAGAGGCTCGGCATCTCTCCCCCGTCCCAACAGAGGCTCGGCATCTCTCCCCCCGTCCCAACAGAGACTCGGCATCTCTCCCCCCTCCCAACAGAGACTCGGCATCTCTCCCCCCCTCCCAACAGAGACTCGGCATCTCTCCCCCCCTCCCAACAGAGACTCGGCATCTCTCCCCCCCTCCCAACAGAGACTCGGCATCTCTCCCCCCCTCCCAACAGAGACTCGGCATCTCTCCCCCCCTCCCAACAGAGACTCGGCATCTCTCCCCCCCTCCCAACAGAGACTCGGCATCTCTCCCCCCCCCTCCCAACAGAGACTCGGCATCTCCCCCCCCTCCCAACAGAGACTCGGCATCTCCCCCCCCTCCCAACAGAGACTCGGCATCTCTCCCCCCCTCCCAACAGAGACTCAGCATCTCTTCCCCCCCCTCCCAACAGAGACTCAGCATCTCTCCCCCCTCCTCCCAACAGAGACTCAGCATCTCTCCCCCCCTCCCAACAGAGACTCAGCATCTCTCCCCCCCTCCCAACAGAGACTCAGCATCTCTCCCCTTCCCAACAGAGACTCAGCATCTCTCCCCTTCCCAACAGAGACTCAGCATCTCTCCCCCCTCCACACCCCAATTCCCAGCAAAGACTCAGAATCTCAGCTCCTCCCTCCGAGCAGAGACTCAGCTGCTCATCCCCCCCCCACCTCCATTCCAAGCGAAGACTCAGCATCTCAGCTTCCCTCTTCAGACTCGGCATCTCAGCTTCCCTTTCCAAGCCGAGACTCAGCAGCTCCCCCTGTCCAACAAAGACTCAGCAGATCAGCTCCCCTCTGCCAGCAGAGATTCAGAAGCTTAGTTCCCCCCTCCCAGCAGAGACGCAGCATCTCTCCCCCGTCCCAACAGAGACTTAGCATCTCCCCCCCCGTCCCAACAGAGACTCAGCATTTCCCCCCCCTCCCAACAGAGACTCAGCATCTCCCCCCCCCCCGTCCCAACAGAGACTCAGCATCTCCCCCCCCGTCCCAACAGAGACTCAGCATCTCCCCCCCCCGTCCCAACAGAGACTCAGCATCTCCCCCCCCCCGTCCCAACAGAGACTCAGCATCTCCCCCCCCCCCCCCGTCCCAACAGAGACTCAGCATCTCCCCCCCGTCCCAACAGAGACTCAGCATCTCTTCCCCCCTCCCAACAGAGACTCAGCATCTCTTCCCCCCCTCCCAACAGAGACTCAGCATCTCTTCCCCCCCCCTCCCAACAGAGACTCAGCATCTCTTCCCCCCCCCTCCCAACAGAGACTCAGCATCTCTTCCCCCTCCCTCCCAACAGAGACTCAGCATCTCTTCCCCCTCCCTCCCAACAGAGACTCAGCATCTCTTCCCCCCCCCCCCCTCCCAACAGAGACTCGGCATCTCTTCCCCCCCCCCCCCTCCCAACAGAGACTCGGCATCCCTCCCCCGTCCCAAAAGAGGCTCATCATCTCTCCCCCGTCCCAACAGAGGCTCAGCATCTCTCCCGGCCCCTCCCAACAGAGACTCCGCATCTCTCCCGCCCCCTCCCAACAGAGACTCAGCATCTCTCCCGCCCCCTCCCAACAGAGACTCAGCATCTCCCCCGCCCCGTCCCAACAGAGACTCAGCATCTCCCCCCCCGTCCCAACAGAGACTCAGCATCTCCCCCCCGTCCCAACAGAGACTCAGCATCTCCCCCCCCCGTCCCAACAGAGACTCAGCATCTCCCCCCCCCCGTCCCAACAGAGACTCAGCATCTCCCCCCCCCGTCCCAACAGAGACTCAGCATCTCCCCCCCCCGTCCCAACAGAGACTCAGCATCTCCCCCCCCCACATCCCAACAGAGACTCAGCATCTCCCCCCCCGTCCCAACAGAGACTCAGCATCTCCCCCCCCCGTCCCAACAGAGACTCAGCATCTCCCTCCCCCGTCCCAACAGAGACTCAGCATGTCTCCCGCCCCGTCCCAACAGAGACTCAGCATGTCTCCCGCCCCCTCCCAACAGAGACTCAGCATCTCTTCCCCCCCTCCCAACAGAGACTCAGCATCTCTTCCCCCCCTCCCAACAGAGACTCAGCATCTCTTCCCCCCCCTCCCAACAGAGACTCCGCATCTCTTCCCCCCCCCCCCCTCCCAACAGAGACTCAGCATCTCTTCCCCCCCCCTCCCAACAGAGACTCGGCATCTCTCCCCCGTCCCAACAGAGACTCGGCATCTCTCCCCCGTCCCAAAAGAGGCTCGGCATCTCTCCCCCGTCCCAAAAGAGGCTCAGCATCTCTCCCCCGTCCCAACAGAGGCTCAGCATCTCTCCCGGCCCCTCCCAACAGAGACTCCGCATCTCTCCCGCCCCCTCCCAACAGAGACTCCGCATCTCTCCCGCCCCCTCCCAACAGAGACTCAGCATCTCTCCCGCCCCCTCCCAACAGAGACTCAGCATCTCTTCCCCCCCCTCCCAACAGAGACTCAGCATCTCTTCCCCCCCCTCCCAACAGAGACTCAGCATCTCTTCCCCCCCCTCCCAACAGAGACTCAGCATCTCTTCCCCCCCCCCCCTCCCAACAGAGACTCAGCATCTCTCCCCCCCCCCTCCCAACAGAGACTCAGCATCTCTCCCCCGTCCCAACAGAGACTCGGCATCTCTCCCCCGTCCCAACAGAGACTCGGCATCTCTCCCCCGTCTCAACAGAGACTCGGCATCTCTCCCCCGTCCCAACAGAGACTCGGCATCTCTCCCCGTCCCAACAGAGACTCGGCATCTCTCCCCCGTCCCAACAGAGACTCGGCATCTCTCCCCCGTCCCAACAGAGACTCGGCATCTCTCCCCCGTCCCAACAGAGACTCGGCATCTCTCCCCCCTCCCAACAGAGACTCGGCATCTCTCCCCCCTCCCAACAGAGACTCGGCATCTCTCCCCCCTCCCAACAGAGACTCGGCATCCTCTCCCCCCTCCCAACAGAGACTCGGCATCTCTCCCCCCTCCCAACAGAGACTCGGCATCTCTCCCCCCTCCCAACAGAGACTCGGCATCTCTCCCCCCTCCCAACAGAGACTCGGCATCTCTCCCCCCTCCCAACAGAGACTCGGCATCTCTCCCCCCTCCCAACAGAGACTCGGCATCTCTCCCCCCCTCCACACCCCAATTCCCAGCAAAGACTCAGCTGCTCACCCCCCCCACCTCCATTCCAAGCAATTCCAAGCAAAGACTCAGCATCTCAGCTTCCCTTTCCAAGCCGAGACTCAGCAGCTCCCCCTGTCCAACAAAGACTCAGCAGATCAGCTCCCCTCTGCCAGCAGAGATTCAGAAGCTTAGTTCCCCCCTCCCAGCAGAGATTCAGCAGCCCAGCTTTCCCCCTACAGGAGAAACACAGCAGCTCAGCTCCCCCCTACAGCAGAAAATCGGCAACTCAGCTCCCCCTCCCAGCAGAATCTTGGCAGCTCAACTTCCCCTCCCAGCAGAGACTCAGCAGCTCATCTCTTCCCTTCTCTTCCCTTCTAGCAGAGACTTGGCTGCCTAGCTTCCCCCTCCCAGCAGCTCAGATCCCCCCTCCCAGCCAAGATGCAGCAGCTCACCCTCCACCCCATTCTTTGCAAAGATTTGGCACCTCAGCTTCCCTCTCCAAGCAGAGACTCAGCAGCTCTCTCTGTCTAGCAGAGATTTAGCAGCTTAGCTCCCCTCTGCCAATAGAGATTCGGAAGCTCAGCCCCCCACCCCTCCTCCCAACAGAGAATCGGCAGCCCAGCTCCCCCCTTCCAGCAGAAAGTCAGCAGCTCAGCTCCCCCTCCCAGCAGACTCAGTAACTCACTTCCCCTTCACAGCAGAGACTCAGCTGCTCATCCCCACCCCAATTCCCAGGAAAGACTCGGCTTCTCAGCTTCTCTCTCCAAGCTGAGATTTAGCAGCTCCCCCTGTCCAGCAGAGACTCGGCAGCTGAGCTTCCCTCTGCCGACAGAGATCCAGAAGCTTAGTTCCACCCTGCCAACTGAGACTCAGCATCCCAGCTTTCCCCCTACAGCAGAAACTCAGCAGCTCAGCTCCCCCTCCCAGCAGAGACTCAGCAGCCCAGTTCTTCCCACCAAGCAGAGGCTCAGCAGTTCACCCCCATCCCATTCTTTGCAAAAGTCATCAGCTCAGCTCCCCCTCCCAGCAAAGACTCAGCAACTCAACTCCCCTCCCAGCTGAGACTCGGCAGCTCAACTGCCCCTCCCAGCTGAGACTCGGCAGCTCAACTGCCCCTCTCAGCTGAGACTCGGCAGCTCAACTGCCCCTCTCAGCTGAGACTCGGCAGCTCAACTGCCCCTCTCAGCTGAGACTCGGCAGCTCAACTGCCCCTCTCAGCTGAGACTCGGCAGCTCAACTGCCCCTCTCAGCTGAGACTCGGCAGCTCAACTGCCCCTCTCAGCTGAGACTCGGCAGCTCAACTGCCCCTCTCAGCTGAGACTCGGCAGCTCAACTGCCCCTCTCAGCTGAGACTCGGCAGCTCAACTGCCCCTCTCAGCTGAGACTCGGCAGCTCAACTGCCCCTCTCAGCTGAGACTCGGCAGCTCAAACTCTCCCTCCCAGCAGAGACTCGGCAGCTCAACTCCCCCTCCCAGCTGAGACTCGGCAGTTCAACTCCCCCTCCCAGCTGAGACTCGGCAGCTCAACTCCCCCTCCCAGCAGAGACTCGGCAGCTCAACTCCCCCTCCCAGCTGAGACTCGGCAGCTCAACTCCCCCTCCCAGCTGAGACTCGGCAGCTCAACTCCCCCTCCCAGCTGAGACTCGGCAGTTCAACTCCCCCTCCCAGCTGAGAGTCGGCAGCTCAACTCCCCCTCCCAGCTGAGAGTCGGCAGCTCAACTCCCCCTCCCAGCTGAGAGTCGGCAGCTCAACTCCCCCTCCCAGCAGAGACTCGGCAGCTCAACTCCCCCTCCCAGCAGAGACTCGGCAGCTCAACTCCCCCTCCCAGCTGAGACTCGGCAGCTCAACTCCCCCTCCCAGCTGAGACTCGGCAGCTCAACTCCCCCTCCCAGCTGAGACTCGGCAGCTCAACTCCCCCTCCCAGCTGAGACTCGGCAGCTCAACTCCCCCTCCCAGCGGAGACTCGGCAGCTCAACTCCCCCTCCCAGCGGAGACTCGGCAGCTCAACTCCCCCTCCCAGCGGAGACTCGGCAGCTCAACTCCCCCTCCCAGCGGAGACTCGGCAGCTCAACTCCCCCTCCCAGCGGAGACTCGGCAGCTCAACTCCCCCTCCCAGCGGAGACTCGGCAGCTCAACTCCCCCTCCCAGCGGAGACTCGGCAGCTCAACTCCCCCTCCCAGCGGAGACTCGGCAGCTCAACTCCCCCTCCCAGCGGAGACTCGGCAGCTCAACTCCCCCTCCCAGCGGAGACTCGGCAGCTCAACTCCCCCTCCCAGCGGAGACTCGGCAGCTCAACTCCCCCTCCCAGCGGAGACTCGGCAGCTCAACTCCCCCTCCCAGCGGAGACTCGGCAGCTCAACTCCCCCTCCCAGCGGAGACTCGGCAGCTCAACTCCCCCTCCCAGCGGAGACTCGGCAGCTCAACTCCCCCTCCCAGCGGAGACTCGGCAGCTCAACTCCCCCTCCCAGCGGAGACTCGGCAGCTCAACTCCCCCTCCCAGCGGAGACTCGGCAGCTCAACTCCCCCTCCCAGCGGAGACTCGGCAGCTCAACTCCCCCTCCCAGCGGAGACTCGGCAGCTCAACTCCCCCTCCCAGCGGAGACTCGGCAGCTCAACTCCCCCTCCCAGCGGAGACTCGGCAGCTCAACTCCCCCTCCCAGCGGAGACTCGGCAGCTCAACTCCCCCTCCCAGCGGAGACTCGGCAGCTCAACTCCCCCTCCCAGCGGAGACTCGGCAGCTCAACTCCCCCTCCCAGCGGAGACTCGGCAGCTCAACTCCCCCTCCCAGCGGAGACTCGGCAGCCTAGCTCTCCCCTTCCAGCGGAGACTCGGCAGCCTAGCTCTCCCCTTCCAGCGGAGACTCGGCAGCCTAGCTCTCCCCTTTCCAGCGGAGACTCGGCAGCCTAGCTCTCCCCTTTCCAGCGGAGACTCGGCAGCCTAGCTCTCCCCTTTCCAGCAGAGACTCGGCAGCCTAGCTCTCCCCTTCCCAGCAGAGACTCGGCAGCCTAGCTCTCCCCTTCCCAGCAGAGACTCAGCAGCTCAGCCCCCCTCGCCAAGTAGAGATTTGAAGACTCAGTAGCACAGCTTCTTTCTCCTAGCAGATACTCAGCTCCCCCCTCCCAGCAGAGACCCAGCATCTCACTCCCCCCTCCCAACAGAGGATCAGCTTCTCCCTTCCAGCAGAGACGCAGCAGCTCAGCTCTCTCCTCTGAGCAAAGATTTAGCAGCTCAGGTCATTCTACTTCCCAGCAGTTTGGCTTTCCCTGGCCAACTCTCGCAGCAGTGGCAGCTCAACTCCCCACCACCCAGCAGCAACTCCACAGCATCTTTGCTCAGCTCAGCTCACCCATCTTCCTCCTCTCAGCAGCCTGATCCCTGTTCTCACCCCTCCCAGCAGTGTCTCAGTAGCTTCACAACCCCTTCCAGGATTGACTTAGCAGCTTAGCTTTGCCTGCTCCCATCTTCCAGCCTAGTAGGTTGTTTCACCCTTTCAGCAACTTCGACCACCCAGTAGAGACTCAGCAGTTCAGTTCACCCTGCTCCCCCTCCCAGTAGTAGCTCAGTTACACCCTTACAAGGAATAGACAATAGCAATAGGAATCAAGTAACTGATCAGCAGATTACACATCTAAGGTCAACATTATCCAGTGGCCAGCAGGGAGGAGCATGCACATGTAAAGGGATGCCAGGCATTTGTTTCATATAAAACTTGAAGCAGAGGGCTGTGAAGTTTTCTCCTACCAAACACAATCTTCTTATGGAATGAAGACCAGCAGATTTAAAATGTGAATAGATCTGTTTAAATGTACACTTCAGTCAAAGGTCAGGCCTCAAAGTAACTACTGTGCCTTGAAAAAGTATTCATACCCCTTGAAATTTCCCACATTTTGTCATGTTACAACCAAAAACGTAAATGTACTTCATTGGGATTTTATGTGATAGACCAACACAAAGTGGCACATAATTGTGAAGTGGAAGGAAAATTATAAATTATATAAATATGTGAAAATTGTAGGGGGGGGGGGGGCCTTTGTATTCAGCCCCCTTTACTCTGATACCCATCACTAAAATCTGGTGGAACCAATTGCCTTCAGAAGTCACCTAATTAGTAAATAGAGTCCACCTGTGTGTCATTTACTCTCAGTATAAATACAGCTGTTCTGTGAAGCCCTCAGAGGTTTGTTGGTGAACCTTAGTGAACAAACGGCATCATAAAGGCCAAGGAACACAGCAGACAGGTCAGGGATAAAGTTGTGGAGAAGTATAAAGCAGGGTTAGGTTATAAAAAAATCTCCCAAGCTTTGAACATCTCACGGAGCTCTGTTCAATCCATCATCTGAAAATGGAAAGAGTATGGCACAACTGCAAACCTACCAAGACATGGCCGCCCACCTAAACTGACCGGCCCGGGCAAGGAGAGCATTCATCAGAGAAGAGCCAAGAGGTCCATGGTGACTCTGGAGGAGCTGCAGAGATCCACAGCTCAGGGGGGAGAATCTGTCCACAGGACAACTATTAGTCGTCTCTCCACAAATCTGCCCTTTATGGAAGAGTGACAAGAAGAAAGACATTGGTGAAAGAAAGTCATAAGAAGTCCTGTTTGCAGTTTGTGAGAAGCCATGTGGAGGAGGGGGCAGCAAACATGTGGAAGAAGGTGCTCTGGTCAGATGAGACCAAAATTCAACTTTTTGGCCTAAAAGAAAAACGCTATGTGTGGGGAAAACTAACACTGCCCATCCCCCTGAACACACCATCCCCACCGTGAAACATGGTGGTGGCAGCCTCATGTGGTGGGGATGGTTTTCTTCAGCAGGGAAAGGGAAGCTGGTCAGAGTTGATGAGAAGATGAATGGAGACAAATACAGGACAATCTTAGAAGAAAACCTTTTAGCCCTTGTACACACGGTCGGAGACTCCAACAGAATGTGTCCGATCGGACCGTTTTGTCGGATATTCCGACTGTGTGTGTGGTCTACATCAGACTGTTTCTATCGGAGTATCCGACGGACCAAGTTTTCCAACTTGTTGGTAAAATTTTCAGACAAAATGCTTCGATCAGACATACTCCGATAATGTGTAGAGAATTCCGATCGGACAAAGTGCCACGCATGCTCAGATCAAATTCCTACACCAAAGCTATTGGCTACTAGCGTGAACGTAGTCCCGTCGTAACGAAATAACGTCATCACGTCGGATTTTCCGACAACTTTGTCCGACCGTGTGTATGCAACAGTTTCGGACAAAATCCGATGGATTTGGTTGTCGGAATCTCCGACCCGTGTGTACGGGGGCTAAGAGTCTGCAAAAGACTTGAGACCGGGGCGGAGGTTCCCCTTCCAGCAGGACAACGACCCGAAACATCCAGCCAGAGCTACAATGGAATGGTTTAGATCAAAGCATATTCATGTGTTAGAATGGCCCAGTCACAGTCCAGACCTAAATCCCATTGAGAATCTGTGGCAAGACTTGAAAATTTCTGTTCACAGACGCTCTCCATCCAATCTGACAGAGCTTGAGATATTTTACAAAGAAGAAGAATGGGCAGAAATGTCCTCTAGATGTGTAAAGCTGGTAGAGACACCCCAAAAAGACTTGCAGCTGTAATTGCAGAGAAAAGGGGGTTCTACAAAGTATTGACTCCGGGGGGCGCCATACAAATGCCCCATCCCCCACACTTTTCACATATTTGTAAAAAAAAAAATTGAAAACCATTTATCATTTTCCTTCCACTTCACAATTATGTGCCACTTTGTGTTGGTCTATCGCATAAAATCCCAATAAAATACATTTATGTTTTTTTGGTTGTAACCTGACAAAATGTGGAACATTTCAAGGGGTATGAATACTTTTTCAAGGCGCTGTATCGAAGCAAAGCTCCTCTGCTCGGGGCTTTAGTTTCATCCAGCCCGGTAATTCTCCTGCCTCCTCTTTGGATACATTTGGGGGGGGGGGGGGGGGGTACATCACTACTACCCCCTGAGCCTCCCGTAGGCTCCACCTAAATCCCTTTCCCTTTTTTCCCCCTCCAGCTTTCGGCTAATTACATTGACTTCAATGACTTTCAAAGGAAGGCAAATCTCTTTTTATGGTTTATCCACCAAGAATAGGTTTGGTTTGGACGCCCGTCGCTCGTCAGCGGCGACTTTATGGGGGTAAATTCCCAGGCTGCCGTTTGCTGACAAGCATAACGGATCGGGGTGAGCCGCACGCGCAGCGCAAAGGCGCCGGCATCTGCTGTGAAATCTGTGCGGTCGTGTCCTCAATATGCTGAGGATCTTTCAGAGGAGCACCACGCTGGCTAGATTGCTGGCCCCGGAGTTCAGGCGACTTGGCAAACCTTCGTTGTAGGTCGCGGCAGAATTTATCGCCCCGGAGCAAAGACTTAGCCGCTGTACGTCGCGGTTTATTTTAGGTTTTGGAAAAAAAAAAAACTGTTAAAGGGACATTGTTACTCAATAATAAATATATGTAAGGGACTCCAAACACAGGGAAATGTGACTGTGTAACCTTTGTATGATCGGACACAGATCAGCCTCTGCTGCGGCCTCTTTTCTTGCGATTTGCTGCAAAGTTACAATGTTGCAGTCCGATCGATTTGTGTCAATGTAACGCTTCCTGGTATTTACAGAGCATCTGCAAAGTATTCACAGCGCTTCACTTTTTCCACGTTTTGTTATGTTACAGCTTTATTCCAAATTAGATTAACCACTTCAATACCGGGCACTTAAACACCTTCCTGCCCAGACCAATTTTGAGCTTTCAGCGCTGTCGCACTTTGAATGACAATTGCGCGGTCGTGCTACACTGTACCCAAATGAAATTTTTATCATTTTTTTCCCACAAATAGAGCTTTCTTTTGGTGGTATTTGATCACCTCTACGGTTTTTATTTTTTGCTAAACAAATAAAAAAATACCGAAAATTTTGAAAAAAAAAATGTTTTTTTTTGTTTCAGTTTCAAAACTTTGCAAATAAGTAAGTTTTCTCCTTCACTGATGGGCACTGATGGGGTTACACTGATGGGCAATGATAAGGCGGCACTGATGGGCACCGATGAGGTGGCACCAATGAAGTGGCACTGAGGTGGCATTGATGGACACCGATATGTGGCACTGATAGGCGGCACTGATGGGTGGCACTGATAGGCGACACGGGCACTGATAGGTGGCACAAATTGGCACGGATTGGCATGGATGGGCATGGATAGGTGGCACAGGTGGGCATGGGTAGGCGGCACAGGTGGGCATGGGTAGGCGGCACAGGTGGGCATGGGTAGGCGGCACAAGTGGGCATGGGTAGGCACTGATAGGCGGCACAGATGGGAACTGATAGGCGGCATTGTATTATAATATATTGTACTAATGGATGCCAATCAGTGCCAATCAATAATGCATGCCAATCAGTGATGTCCATTGTGGGCACTGATTGGCATCCATTATGGGCACTGATTGACATCCATTGTGGCACTGACTGGAATCCCTGGTGGTCTAGGGTGGCATACCTTGTCCTTGGCATCTCTGGTGGCGTCCCTGGTGGTCCAGTGTGGGCATCCTCGGGGGGGCTGTGCTGATAATCGATCAGCACAGACCCCCCTGTCAGAGGAGCAGCCGATCGGCTCTCCTCTACTCGCGTCTGACAGACGCGAGTGAGAAAAAGCCGATCACCGGCTTTTCCTATTTACACTGATCAGCCGTGATTGGACACGGCTGATCACGTGGTAAAGAGTCTCCGTCGGAGACTCTTTACCGAGATCGTAGTTGCCGGGTGTCAGACTGACACCCCGCAACAACGATCGCCGCGATGCGCGCCCCCGGGGGCGCGCAGCGGCTCATAATCCTGATCACGTCATATGACGTCCGGTCAGGATTATGAAACCACTTTGCAGCCGTCTATTTGCTATAGGGCGGGCGGCAAGTGGTTAAATTCATTATTTTCCTCCAAATTTTACAAACACCCCCCCATAATGACAACGTGAAAGACGTTTGTTTGAATTCTTTGCAAATTTATTACAAATAAAAAATCCCATGTACGTAAGTATCACAGCCTTTGCTATGACACTCAGAATTGAGTCTCAGGTGCCTCCTGTTTCCACTGATCATCCTTGAGATGTTTCTACAACTTGATTGGAGCCCACCTGGGGTAACCTCAGCTGATTGGACAGGATTTGGAGAGGCGCACACCTGTCTATAGAAGGTCCCCACAGGTAACAGTGCATGTCAGAGCACAATCCAAGCAATGAAGTCCAAGGGATTGTCTGTAGACCTCCGAGACAGGATTGTATGGAGACACAGAGCGGGGGAAGGGTACAGAAACACTTCTGCAGCATTGAAGGTCCCAATGAGTACAGCGACCTCCATCATCCATAATTGGAAGAAGTTTGGAATCTCCAGCCACCGGCCAAACTGAGTGATCGGGGGAGAAGGGCCTTCATGCAAAATGGCAGGATTGACTAACCACAAGCCAGAATTAAGATCGCCGGGAGAAATATCAACAACCTGAGATATGCAGACGATACCACGCTAATGGCAGAAAGTGAAGATCTAAAGAGTCTCTTAACCACTTGCTTCCCGGGCACCTAAACCCCCCCCCCCCCCCCCCTCCTGCCCAGACCAATTTTCAGCTTTCAGCGCTGTCGCTCTTCGAATGACAATTGCGCGGTCTTGCAACGCTGTACCCAAATGAATCATTTTTATCATTTTTTTCCACACATAGAGCTTTCTTTTGGTGGTATTTGATCATATTTTGGGTTTTTTATTTTTTGTTAAAAAATAAATAAAGACCACATTTTTTAAAAATAAATACAAAACCGTTTTATATTTTGTTAATAAGTTTGGCAAACAGGTATTTTTTCGCCTTCATTGATGTACGCTGATGAGGCCGCACTGATGGGCACCCATAGGCTACATTGATAGGCACTGATAAGGCGGTACTGGTGGGCACTAATAGGCGGTACTGGTGGGCACTGACTGATAGGTGGCATTGGTGGGCACTGAGAGGTGGCACTGATGGGTGGCACTGATAAGCAGCACTGAAGGGCATTGATAGGTGGCAATGACGGGTGGCACTGATAAGCAGCACTGAAAGGCATTGATGGGTGGAACTGAAGGCCACTGATAGCTGGCGCTGATGGGTGGCAATGATTGGCATGGATAGGCGCTGGTAGGTGACACTGATAGGCAGCACTGCTAGGTGGCACTGATGAGGCTCTGATTGGCACCACTGGTGGGCATTGATAGGTGGCAATTGTGGGCACTGATTGCTGCCACTTGTGTACTGTGGGCACCGATTCGTGGCACTGGCAGGTGGTACTGGTGGGCACATGAGGCTCTTCCTCTTCGGGACCGATGTCCCGGCAAACAGAAGCCGGTGATCGGCTTTTTTTTCTCCTCGCGCTGTCAGCGTGAGAAGAAAAAAAGACGATTACCAATCCTCTCTTTACATCACGTGATCAGCTGTCATTGGCTGACACCTAATCACGGGGTAAGGGGCCAGGATCGGATCTGTGATCGCCCGAGTCTCGTTGATGCGCGTCCCCTTCAGGGTGGCGTGGCGAGCCTGCTAAGGGGAGGACGTCAATAGACTTCCTCCCGGCAAAGAAGATCCGCGCTGTAGCCGTCATTCAGCTATAACGCGGAACTGAAGGAGTTCATGAAGGTGAATGAGGGGGAGCGCAAAAGCGGGCCTGAAATTGAACATTAAGAAGACGAAGATCATGACAACCGGTTCCATCACTCCTTGGGAAATATAAGGAGAAGAAATGGGAACGGTGATAGATTTTATCTTCCTAGGCTCCGAGATCATGGCAGAGGGTGTAGCCATAAAATTAAGAGACGCTTGCTTCTTGGGAGGAAAGCAATGGCAAACCTAGACAACATTAAAATAAAGCAAAAACATCACCCTACCGACAAATAGCCGTATAGTCAAAGCTATAGTATTTCCAGTAGTAACCTATGGCTTTGAAAGTTGGACCATAAGGAAGGTTGAACACTGAAGAATTGATGCTTTTGAACTATGGCGATGGAGAAGACTCTTAAAAGTCCATTGGAGGGCAAGAAGATCAAACCAGTCAATCCTGAAGGAAATCAACCCTGAATATTCACTGGAAGGACAGATCCAGAAGCTGAAACTCGAATACTTTGGCCACCCAATGCGAAGAGAGGACTCATTGGAAAAGACCCCGATGTTGGGAAACATGGAAGGAAAAAAGGAGAAGAGGACGACAGAATAGAAAATGGATAAATAGCATCATCAAAACAATGAAGATGAAATGAAGCAAGCTCCGGGAGGTAGAGGAGGACAGAAAAGCCTGGCACACTATGGTACATGGGGTCACCAAGAGTTGGGCGCGAGTAAACAAATGAACAACAATTTTTTACTAAAATTTTGAGTTTCATAAACTGCTGGGCTAGTATTGCGTGACATAAAAAATTGGACCTACCGCTATTTTATTCTCTGGAGTGTTTGCTTTCAGAAAATACACTGTGTTCGGGGGTTTTATGTAAATACATCATGTTCGGGGGTTTTATGTAAATACATCATGTTCGGGGGTTTTACGTAAATACACCATGTTCGGGGGTTTTACGTAAATACACCATGTTCGGGGGTTTTATGTAAATACATCATGTTCGGGGGTTTTATATAAATACACCATGTTCGGGGGTTTTACGTAAATACACCATGTTCGGGGGTTTTATGTAAATACATCGTGTTAGGGGGTTTTATGTAAATACATCGTGATAGGGGGTTTTATATAAATACACCATGTTCGGGGGTTTTATGTAAATACATCACATTCGGGGGGTTTTATGTAAATACATCGTGTTTGGGATTTTATGTAAATACATCATGTTCGGGGTTTTATGTAAATACATCACGTTCGGGGGTTTTATATAAATACACCATGTTCGGGGGTTTTACGTAAATACACCATGTTCGGGGGTTTTATGTAAATACATCGTGTTAGGGGGTTTTATGTAAATACACCATGTTCGGGGGTTTTATGTAAATACATCGTGTTAGGGGGTTTTATATAAATACACCATGTTCGGGGGTTTTATGTAAATACATTGTGTTAGGGGGTTTTATATAAATACATCATGTTCGGGGGTTTTACGTAAATACACCATGTTCGGGGGTTTTATGTAAATACATCGTGTTAGGGGGTTTTATATAAATACATCATGTTCGGGGGTTTTACGTAAATACACCATGTTCGGGGGTTTTATGTAAATACACCATGTTCGGGGGTTTTAAGTAAATACATCGTGTTAGGGGGTTTTATATAAATACATCATGTTCGGGGGTTTTATGTAAATACATCGTGTTAGGGGGTTTTATATAAATACATCATGTTCGTGGGTTTTATATAAATACACCATGTTCGGGGGTTTTACGTAAATACACCATGTTCGGGGGTTTTATGTAAATACATCGTGTTAGGGGGTTTTATATAAATACACCATGTTCGGGGGTTTTATGTAAATACATCACATTCGGGGGGTTTTATGTAAATACATCGTGTTTGGGATTTTATGTAAATACATCATGTTCGGGGTTTTATGTAAATACATCACGTTCGGGGGTTTTATGTAAATACATCGTGTTAGGGGGTTTTATGTAAATACACCATGTTCGGGGGTTTTATGTAAATACAATAATGTTCGGGGTTTTATGTAAATACATCATGTTCGGGGGTTTTATGTAAATACATCATGTTCGGGGGTTTTATATAAATACAATAATGTTCGGGGGTTTTATGTAAATACATCATGTTCGGGGGTTTTATATAAATACAATAATGTTCGGGGGTTTTATGTAAATACATCATGTTCGGGGGTTTATGTAAATACAATAATGTTCGGGGGTTTTATGTAAATACATCACGTTCGGGGGTTTTATGTAAATACATCGTGTTTGTTTTTTTTTATATAAATACACCATGTTCGGGGGTTTTACGTAAATACAATAATGTTCGGGGGTTTTATGTAAATCGTGTTTGGGGGTTTTATGTAAATACATCGTGTTCGGGGTTTTATGTAAATACATCATGTTCGGGGTTTTATGTAAATACATCACGTTCGGGGTTTTATGTAAATACATCATGTTCGGGGGTTTTATGTAAATACATCGTGTTTGGGGGGTTTTATGTAAATACACCATGTTCGGGGGTTTTACGTAAATACACCACGTTCGGGGGTTTTTATATAAATACACCATGTTCGGGGGTTTTATGTAAATACATTGTGTTCGGGGGTTTTATGTAAATACATCATGTTCGGGGTTTTATGTAAATACACCATGTTCGGGGGTTTTACGTAAATACACCACGTTCGGGGTTTTTATATAAATACACCATGTTCGGGGGTTTTATGTAAATACATTGTGTTCGGGGGTTTTATGTAAATACATCATGTTCGGGGTTTTATGTAAATACACCATGTTCGGGGGTTTTACGTAAATACACCACGTTCGGGGTTTTTTATATAAATACACCATGTTCGGGGGTTTTATGTAAATACATTGTGTTCGGGGGTTTTATGTAAATACATCATGTTCGGGGTTTTATGTAAATACACCATGTTCGGGGGTTTTATGTAAATACACCATGTTCGGGGGTTTTACGTAAATACACCACGTTCGGGGTTTTTTATATAAATACACCATGTTCGGGGGTTTTACGTAAATACACCATGTTCGGGGGTTTTATGTAAATACATCACGTTCGGGGTTTTTTATATAAATACACCATGTTCGGGGGTTTTATGTAAATACATCACGTTCGGGGGGTTTTATGTAAATACAATAATGTTCGGGGGTTTTATGTAAATCGTGTTTAGGGGTTTTATGTAAATACATCGTGTTCAGGGTTTTATGTAAATACATTGTGTTTGAGATTTTATGTAAATACATCGTGTTTGGGGGGTTTTATATAAATACATCACGTTCGGGGGTTTTATGTAAATACATCACGTTCGGGGTTTTATGTAAATACATTGTGTTCGGGGGTTTTATGTAAATACATCACGTTCGGGGGTTTTATGTAAATACATTGTGTTCGGGGGTTTTATGTAAATACATCGTGTTCGGGGTTTTATGTAAATACATCGTGTTTGGGGGTTTTATATAAATACATCACGTTTGGGGGGTTTTATATAAATACATCATGTTCGGGGGTTTTATGTAAATACATTGTGTTCGGGGGTTTTATGTAAATACACCATGTTCGGGGTTTTTTTTCTGTAAATACAATAATGTTCGGGGGTTTTATGTAAATACATTGTGTTCGGGGGTTTTATATAAATACACCATGTTCGGGGGTTTTACGTAAATACATCATGTTCGGGGTTTTACGTAAATACATCATGTTCGGGGGTTTTACGTAAATACATCATGTTCGGGGTTTTTTATATAAATACACCGTGTTCGGGGGTTTTATGTAAATACATCGTGTTCGGGGGTTTTATGTAAATACATCATGGATGGGGGTTTTATGTAATTTTGAGGCCTAAAATAATTTTTCTAAATACGTGTGCATAAAAAAAAATGCAAATAACATCTCTGGGAGCACAAGGGTTAAGCGCTGAGCTGTGTCCGGTATTGGTTGATCCTCCATCTGACCAGTTTCCAGTGAAGGGAGACGGGTGTGGATTAGTTGCCGCGATCGATGTGACCTGACCAGAAATTAATTAACCTCGGATCAATTATTGTCTATGGACCCCGTACACTGCTCACCCACCGGAACCTGCAGAGGGCCGTCGGGGGGATTCGGGAATAGATGGAGGGAATTGTCATTGGTGTGTATATGATGGGACCATTTTTGAAGAGACGCTTTATATTAAAAAAATAAAATAAAAAACGTGGAACTCTTTTTTACAACAGAGAATTCCCCGAGTTCAGTCTTCTCCAACTTGTTACTCTTGAAATAATTTTTTGGTCTAAAGGAATCTATTATTATATGTACAACTTTTATATAAAAGGACAAAGATTGTGAGATACCTACGGTATTTAACAAACGGGGGGGGGGGGGTGGTATTTTTCAACACCCCCCAGCTCAACATAAAAGAAAATATATATGTATACATACACTCACCGGCCACTTTATTAGGTACACCTGTTCAATTGCTCAGTAACACAAATTGCTAATCGGCCAATCACATGGCAGCAGCTCAATGCATTTATACATCTAGACGGGGTGAAGACGACTCGCTGAAGTTCAAGCCGAGCATCAGAATTTGGAAGAAAGGGGATTTAAAGCGGGAGTTCCGCCGTTTTTTTTTTTTTTTTTTTTTTTAAAAGCCAGCAGCTACAAATACTGCAGCTGCTGACTTTTAAAATAAGGACACTTACCCGCCCAGCGCGCCCGCGATGTCGGCACCCAAAGCCGATCTCTCGATCGTCTCTCGGGTGCTGCCACCGCCATCTTCTGTATGGGAATCAGGAAGTGGAGCCTTTGCGGCTTCATTTCCCGGTTCCCTACTGCGCATGCGCGAGTCGCGCTGCGCAATAAGGATGGTCCCCGCTGCCTCTGGGATCCGTGTGTTTCCCAGCAGACAGCGGGGGACCTTCGAAAAGGGGCGTAGATTCTGCGGAAAGGGGCGTAGATCCTGCGGATATCTATGCCGGAAGTGGGTGCAGATACCTGTACTGTACAGGTACCTGTACCCCCCTCCCCCCTGAAAGGTGCCAATTGTGGCGCCGGAGGGGGGGGGTTCCAATGAGCGGAAGCTCCACTTTAGGGTGGACCTCCACTTTAAGTGACTTTGAACGTGGCAATGGTTGTTGGTGGCAGATGGGCCGGTCTGAGTATTTCTGGGATTTTCACGCACAACCATCTCTCTTGGTTTACAAAGAATGGTGGGAAAAAGAGAAAATATCCAGTGAGCGGCAGTTGTGTGGAGGAAAATGCCTTGTTGAGTTCAGAGGTCAGAGAAGAACGGGCAGACTGGTTCCAGATGTTAGAAAGGCAACAAGAACTCAAATAACCACTCGTTACATACAAGGTATGCAGAATACCATCTCTGAACGCACAACACATCCAACCTTGAAGCAGATGGGCTACGGCAGCAGAAGACCACACTGGGTGCCACTCCTGTAGCCTTAGTTTCCTGTTCTTGGCTGACAATTCACACAGCATCACCAAAATTGGATAATAGAAGATTGGAAAAACGTCTGGTCTGAGGAGTCTGGATTTCAGCTGTGACGTTCAGATGGTGGGGGTCAGAATTTGACGCATGGATCCGTCCTGCCTTGTATCACCGGTTCAGGCTGGTGGTGGGGGTGTAATGGTGTAGGGGATGGGGTGAGTGTATGTTGCTCTTACACTGTACTGTGCAGACTGCTGACAGCCTGAATATAAGCAAAGCAATGTTTATGGGGCCCGGGGCTTGCAATGGCAATACTGAGAGCACAGCTAAGGGGGGGGGGGGGGGGGGGGGGGGGGGGTTACTTTTCCATAATGGGTAATCATTCCTGAATATATTAAAGAAGCTAAATGGTATGAGCTATCCTTTAGGAGGCGTGCGTTTATTGATGTGCAGACTTTTTTTTTTTTCATTCAGTGAAGTGAAAAATAAAATTTTTTGGAATTGCATCATTGCTTCTGAGTTATTAGTACTCAAACATTTGCTCAGTGACATTTATTGTATAATGAAAACCAATAGACCAGCTTACCCCCTACAGATTGCAAAGGGTGAAGTATAAAGGGGGGCAGGCTGGACCCAAACTGATGCTGCATTCAGAACGTGCGTGTGCGAGGGAGCATGCGCACGTTTCCTATACGTTGTGTGTAGGGCAGACCATTCATTTCAATGGCTATAAAAAAAAAAGTCCTTGACCCTTTTGCAAAATCTCATGGCACTGCCAGGTGCTGGTTTGAGAGCCCCATATAAAGCCCCCTTTGCTGGTTGTTAACATCAATACCAATCTCCTACCTTGGTCAACAAATGGTTAACTTTGCCGATTACCGTAGCTATTGCTGTCGCTTTCCCCATTTCTATACCCTTGCTGTAATGGCTTTCTCACGATAACAGAGATGAATTCCCTCCTTCTCCCCTGTCTATATGTAGCATCCTTGCTGATGGGCTGCTAAGATCAGAGATTACCAGATAACGTATGGAATTGTTTCATCCAAGCCACTTCGTCAGCTATAATGAAGAATTAAGACTGGAACAATCAGCTTGGATTAGCTACAAAACGTCTTTCGACCCAGCTATGCCACGACCAGGATAAATGGGAACCTTCACAGACCTATTGAATTGGCTTTAATCAGTCAGACTGGACTTGTAGACTTGCAAAAAGGATGATGGGGAATGGTAGAAAGTGCAGAGAAGAGCAACATGAGAACTGCAGGAGCTCAGCTATGAGGAAGGATTAACTGAACTGAATTTATTCTTCCCTATTAACGATCAATTAAAGGAGGATGTGACCACCATGAATAAATAGAAGCTATCCATATACTGAACTTGGTGCCAGGTATTCACTACAAGGTTATTTTGAAGGACATGGGGGCGCTCTTTGTTTTGCATCTGCATGAAAATAGGTTTAATCTTAACATACAGAAAGCCTTCTATAGTAAGAATGTGGAATAGACTTCCTCAGGAGATGATTCTGGCATAGGGTTCCTCAGGAGCTAATTCTGGAATCGACTTTTTCCAGAGCTAATTCTGGGATAGACTTCCACAAGAGCCAATTATTGACTTCCTCAGGAGCTAATTATGGCATAGACTTCCTCAGGAGATAATTCTGGAATAGGTTTCCTCAAGGGGTAATTCTGGAATAGACTTCCTCAGGAGATAATTCTGGCATAGACTTCCTCACTAGCTAATTCTGGCATAGACTTCCTCAGGAGATAATTCTGGCATAGACTTCATCAGGAGATAGTTCTGGAATAGGCTTCCTCAGGAGGTCATTCTGGAATAGGTTTCCTCAGGAGGTCATTCTGGAATAGGTTTCCTCAGGAGGTCATTCTGCAATAGTAACCAAAACTGCAGTGTTTATCCTCATGACACATCACAGGAAGCACCTCCATGGTTAACAGAGGACAGAATTAAAATTAGACTTGGGAAAATTAATATTAATAAATCACTGGGAATAGATAGCTTGCACCCGAGGGTACTTAGGGAACTAAGTCAAGTAATTGCCAGACCATTGTTTCTAATTTTACTGACAGTCTACTGACTGGAATGGTACCAGTTGATTGGAGAAAAGCCAATGTAGCACCAATATTTAAAAAGGGCCCAAAATACATCCCTGGGAATTACAGACCAGTTAGCCTAACATCAATAGTTTGTAAACTCTTGGAGGGGATGATAAGGGACTATATACACGATTTTAGTAATGAGAACGGTATCATTAGCAGTAATCAGCATGGATTCATGAAGAATCGTTCTTACCAAACCAATCTATTAACCTTCTATGAGAAGCCATCTAGATAAAGGAAGGCCCATAGACGTGGTGTATCTGGATTTTGCAAAAGCGTTTGACACAGTTCCCCATAAACGTTTACTGTACAAAATAAGGTCTGTTGCACAATCGCACTGCGGTTGTGCACATTGCATATGGTTGGGGCATGGCCCCATTGAACTCAACTACTGGGGATTGGGGCCTTTAAGACTGCAGCTCAGCCCCCCATCTGAAGGATCCATAACACCTAGAACAGTGGTCTCCAAACTGCGGTCCCTTGCTTGCTTTTAGCAGGGAAGGGCATAATTCCTCCCAATGACACCACCAATAGGGCCAATTCCTCCCAATGGGGCCAATACCTATCAATGATGGGGTACAGTTCCTCCGAATGACACCAACAATGGGCCCCAGTGACATCAATGATGCAACACAATTCCAATGACACCAATAGGGCCACAGTTCCTCCCAATGACACCAGCAATGGGGCCAATTCTTTCCAATTACACCAACTATGGGGGAAATTCCTACCAATGACATCAAGGATGGGGCACAGTTCCTCCGAATGACACGAGCAATGGGCCCCAGTGACACCAATGATGGAGCACAATTCCTCCCAATGACACAGATGGGGCCAATTCCTCCCAATGTCACCGATGGGGCCAATTGCTCCCAATGACACAAACAATGGGGACAATTCCTCCCAATGACACCAACAATGGGTCCAATTCCTACCAATGACATCAAGGATAGGGCACAGTTTCTCAGAATGACACAAGCAATGGGCCCCAGTGACACCAATGATGGGACACAATTCCTCCCAATGCCACCAATAGGGCCAATTCCTACTAATGACCTCAAGGATGGGGTACAGTTCCTCCAAATGACACCAACAATGGGTCCCAGTGACACCAATGATGGGGCATAATTCCTCCCAATGACACTGATGGGGTCAATTTCTCCCATTGACACCAACAATGTATCCAATTCCTACCAATGACATCAAGGATGGGGCACAGTTCCCCCGAATTACACCAACAATGGGTCCCAGTGACACCAATGATGGGGCACAATTCCTTCCAATGACACCAATGGTGGGGGATTTTTTAGTCCCACTGATGCTGGAACATTTTGTACTCCTGATGGCCACAGTTCGCCCCCCCCCCCCCCCTAAAATTTGAAGGACAGTAAACTGGCCCTTTGTCTAGAAAGTTTAGAGACCCCCTGACCTAGATAATGAAGAAACGGCAGCACAACGATGACCTCATCCCTGTAGTTTGTTCCTGTTAGCGTGCTCACTGTGTTAGACTGACAGCACGTTGTAAGGCAGTAGATCTCTGATTGGCTCCCAGAGTGCTGCTTTTGCATTAAACAAGGTGAAGTAGAAATGCATTTCATTCCTTTTTTTAGCGATTACATAGCTCGATGTAATCGTTTTTTTTCCCCCTATATCTGCCTGGAGTTCAGCTCTCATGTAAATCACGGTGTCGGCTGTTCCCAGCGAGCAGTAAAATTACAGATATCGGTATCTCCGCTCTTCACTGTACACGTGTTTATTCTGGGCAATTTGTAAGCAGATGGCGCGCCGATCGTTGTAAGTTTATTTGTAAGCCGACTTAAGTGGTCTCCGAGGGGCAAATAAAAGTGCATAATAGGGTAATAATGAAATGTATTCTGTCCTAATCTCCCGGCTCCGCCGCCGAGCGCCGCTCTGGCAGCCGGAGGGGGACGATAAGAGCAAGGTGAAGTGGATCTATCCCGGAGAGACTCTCTCGGCGGCTCCGGGGCCAGCTGAGCGCTCGGAAACATCAGTCATTTGATATCTACATGACACTGATTAATTGTGCCGATCAGGCGAGGTGTTTCCGAGGCTCCGGGCTCCGTTCAGCTGCGAGAAGAATACTGTGCACAAAGCAGATTGAAGGCTCAGCCGCTGCTTCCAGCCGGCAAATTATACATTGATTACCTCTTCGCTGCCAGTCTTCTGGAGCAGGGAGATTTAAAAAAAAGGAAAACCCGTCCAGGGAGAAACACAAAGGCTGGCAATTTTGAAATGCTGGTTGCCTGGCGGTTGTTTTGCGATACTTTGATTAGGAGGTACGATTGGGCTTGCTGCTGAATACTTATTCTGGATCAACAACATAATGGCATCCAAGCAGCTAACATTTCGGAAGGGAGTCGGCAAAGACAGTATTAGTACCCCCCCAGCCCCCCCCCCCCCTTAAATCAGGTTTTATGCAACTGCATCAATCACAGAACCTTTTTATCCCAAACCCCTCTTGAGTTCCAGAGCCTTTCATGCCTTGAATCCCAGAGGTTTTTCTTCTCTATACTCTTCCCCTCCCCTAGAAGTTCTGAGCCTTTTTTTTCCCCCCAAATGCATGCTTTTGAGACCTAGAACATTTTCCTTCCCTTTACCTAACTTAAGTCCCAGTTCTTAGCAATACTTTCTTGAATCCCATGGCCTTCCCTATATTCTCCTTGGGTGCCAGAACATGTTCTTCCCTATACTCTCCTTGGGTGCCAGAACATGTTCTTCCCTATACTCTCCTTGGGTGCCAGAACATGTTCTTCCCTATACTCTCCTTGGGTGCCAGAGCCTTTTCCTTCCCTATACCCTTGTCAGTTGCCAGAGCATTTAACTTTCCTGTACCCAATTTATGTCCCAGAGCTTTTTCCTCTCTATCCTTCCCCTTGAGGCTTTGAGTCCTTCCCCCCCAAATACACACCCCGAGTCCCAAAGTATTTTCTTCCCCTTTACCTAACGTAAGTCCTGGTTCTTACCAACACTTTCTTGAATCCCAGAGCCTTTTCCCTCCCTATACTCTCCTTGGGTGCCAAAACCTTTTCCTTCTCCATGCTATTCTTGGATGCCAGAGCCTTTTCCTTAATGCCCTCCTTGGGTGCCAGAGCCTTTTCCTTCCCTATACCCTCCTTGGGTGCCAAACCCTTTTCCTTCCCTATGCTATTCTTGGATGCCAGAGCCTTTTCCTTTTTAATGCCCTCCTTGGGTGCCAGAGCCTTTTCCTTCTTAATGCCCTCCTTGGGTGCCAGAGCCTTTTCCTTCCCTATACCCTCCTTGGGTGCAAGAGCCTTTTCTTCCCTATACCCTCCTTGGATGCCAAAACCTTTTCCTTCCCCATGCTCTTCTTGGATGCCAGAGCCTTTTCCTTCTTAATGCCCTCCTTGGGTGCCAGAGCCTTTTCCTTCCCTATACCCTCCTTTGGTGCGAGAGCCTTTTCCTTCCCTATACCCTCCGTGGGTGCCAGAGCCTTTTACCTCCCTATGCTCTTGAATGCCAGAGCCTTTTCCTTCTTAATACCCTCCTTGGGTGCCAGGGCCTTTTCCTTCCCTATACCCTCCTTGGGTGCCAGAGAATTCCTCCCCTTTACCCAACTTAAAGTGGATGTAAACCCACTCTCATCCTTTCTAAACTACTGCAATATTGGTTATCTGGAAGGATATACATGCCTCCTGCATGTATACTTATCTGTCAAATGTCTCCCCTTGCTATGAGACCCGAAAAACTGAAGATTTTGTGGGTGGGTCTGTTTTCCAGGGCTCAGTGGGTGGAGTTGTGATGTCAGTAGACTCCCCGCCCACCTCTACACTCCCCTTAGCAACATGCATTTTCTCCTGTGTATTTCTTACACTGAACTTCTGCTATGATCACTAACATCCAGTCAAAACCCAGAAAAGTCCCCACATGACTTCAGCATGCTGAGGTGTGGATCAGCCAATCCTTTCAGAGCTGCTGAAGAAAGGAGTGGGGGTGGGAATTAAAAAATAATGCATGTCTCTTAGGCTAGTGCACGAGATATGTAAATCACCTGTCACTCACAGCAAGGGGGAAGAACGGACAAAGTTTTCACAGTTTTATTTCACCGAAAAAAAGATATGAGGATTGCTCAGAGCTGGACTAAGGCCCCTTTCACACGGACGACCCGTTCAGGTCCGCGTGTCAGTTTTTCAGGCGGACCTGAACGGATGCTCCATAGAGGTCTATGGAGCGTCGGATGTCAGCGGTGACAAGTCCGCTGACATCCGACCCGCTCCGATCCGAAAAAGTGTGACGGAGGAAAAAAGCTATTTTTCCATCCGTCAACGGATCGGGTGACGACGGACACTGCGGTCCGTCATAACCCGATCTCCCATAGGGGAGAGCGGCGCTGTGACAGGTCCGTCCCTGTGCAGTGTGCAGACACGGACCTGTCATCTTCCTGCTCAGCGGAGATCGCTCCGGCCATCCCCGCTGAGCAAGCGGATATCCACGGGGCGGATCAGTGCTGATCCGCCCCATGTGAAAAGACCCTTACTCTTTGTGGCAAGACTGGGCACAGCTGATCTGAAATCCCATACTCTATATTGTGCCAGACAAAAAAAATATATAATAATTTTAGGGTTTCATCCACTTTAAAAGTAGTTGTAAACCCTTACAACACACTTTGACCTACAGGTAAGCCTAGATTAGGTCCAAGAAATATCTCCTAAACCTATACGGTTTAGGAGATATTTGCCCGAAGACAGGCACCGCTGTCTACGGCGCATGCGCCGTAGACAGCGGCGCGCAGGCACACTGAGGGCGCACTTCAATGACAGAGATGCCGCACGTGTCGGCTCCCATGCGCATGTGCGGGAGTGACGTCATCACGGCTTCGCGGAATAACAGCGGCGGAGCTGCGAGACCCCACCGAGAAGATGGATGCGCCGGACTACAGGGGACAGCGGTGACTTCGCTGGCTCCTGTGTCAGGTAAGTGACACATTATGGACTACTATGCGATGCGATGTGATGCGATGCGATGCATAGTAGTCCATTATGCTTTGCCTTTGCAGGAATGAAAGAGGAAGTAAACTCATCAGGGTTTACTTCCTCTTTAAGTCCAGTTCTACCCAATACATTATTGACTCACAGAGCCTTTCCTATATCTTGGTTATGCCCAGAGCGTTTTCTTGCCTATATTCGCAGAGGCTTTTTTTCCTTGTACTTCTTCCCCTTGAGGCTCTGGGCCTTCCCCCCCAAATACACACCCGAGTCCTGGAGCCTTTTTCTTCCCCTTGTCTTCTTCCCTATATCTCCCTCAAGTCCCAGAGCCTTTTTCTCCCTTTACCCCCTTAAATCCCTTATGTCTGTTTCTCCCTATTACTCAGTTTGTGTCCCAGAGCCTTTCCTCCTTACAACCCACTTAAATCCCTGTGTATTTTCCTACAATACAATTCCTACAACAAAAGTCCACGTTTTTTTGGCCAACAATCCGGTCGTGTGTACGAGGCTTAAAGGGATTGTAAAGTCAAATTTTTTATTTTTTAAAATAACAAACATGTTATACTTACCTCCACTGTGCCACTCATTTTGCACAGAGTGGCCCGAACTTGCTCGTCTGGGGTCCCTCAGCGGCTGTCTCTGCTTCTTCCCACAGGTGCTTCTCACGTTCATGCGAGCTCCCTCGCATTGGTGAGAAGCACCTGCGGGCGCGCTCCCGTGATACAGCCGGTGGCTATAGCCGCTCGCTGTATCACAAGGCCCCGCCCCTGGCGCGCTGCGTCATTGGATGTGATTGACAGCAGCGCGAGCGAATGGCTGCGCTGCTTTCAATCCATCCACTCCAGCCAATCAGCGGCCAGGCTGAGCGGCGAAGAGGACGGCGGGGCGAGCGCGGGATTTTCGAGGGGTCAGGTAAGTAAAACGGGGGACTGGGAGCGCCGGCAGTGTCAGATGTTTTTTCACCTTAATGCATAGAATGCATTAAGGTGAAAAAACATTTACCTTTACAACCCCTTTAAAAGTACCAGCGGCTGGGACAAG
Source organism: Lithobates pipiens (assembly GCF_037356315.1). Classification (NCBI taxonomy): domain Eukaryota; kingdom Metazoa; phylum Chordata; class Amphibia; order Anura; family Ranidae; genus Lithobates; species Lithobates pipiens. The sequence goes on from NW_027507786.1 coordinate 12,082,424, forward strand.
GTCATCCAGTGCAAAGATGCAAACCTGTGCCCCTTTCTCTTAGGGCATGGGGTGCTCCACCTGTGACCTTCCAGCTGCGGCAAAACTACAAGTCCCATGAGACATTGCAAGGCTGACTTCCAAAGGCTGAGGCATGGTGGGACTTGTAGTTCTTCAACAGCTGGTGGTCCCCCAGGTTGAGCACCCCCATGCCTTTAGGATTAGCAGTGATGTCGCTGTCACTACTCCTGTCAGCCCCATAACAGAAACAACGGGGTGCCCCCCTATCCCTGAAATAACCATTGCGCCCAGGGCAGCTGCCCCCCTCCTTGCCCACCTCTTGTCCCGGACCCTGAAAGGTACAAGAGCTAAAAGATTAAAAAGTTAAAAGTTCTCACGTACGATATGTATGGTGGCAGCATTAGACCTACAGATTGTATCATCTTTTCTTTTTGTATTTCTCTCTGCAGGTGACATCTTGGCGGGGAAGATAAACGTGCGCAAGAACAGGAAGGACCCGCGTTCGCTCCTTGTGACCCTTTCCCTGAACAGCGTGACACAAACCTATACCCTGCAATAGACGCACAGGCTGCTGAAAACTGTATTTTTTTTTTTAGTTTTTTTTTTTTTTTATATATATAACATTGAAATAAATTTATTAAAACATTTCTTTTCTTTTTATGGTGTTTGCGGTTTCCGGTAGAGGGAATCTGTCCCAAAGCAAAATGACTTTAAAGCTGACAAACTCTGGGGTGGGTATTGGGGAGCGCCTAGTAAAAAAAAAAAAGTTACAAAATCTAGAAAGACGTGGAGCGGGACCTTACATGTGCCTCAGTGGAGTATACATACTAATATATAACACAAAAAAAAAAAATATAGAAATACTTTTACCGTCCTTGGATGGAAATATTTAAAACATGTTATAATCTGAAAGAGTACAGTTTACTGCTTCGTTGGTCCGGGTTGTGCGAGTCCTGGTATAGAATGTCAGAAGTGTGGCCTACGCGTTTCGTGGGAACCCCGCTTCGTCAGGGGCCTTTTAGAACGGACATTGTATAAATACTAAGAATATCCTAAAGATACAAAATTGCAAAATTAGCTATGTCACAATATTAGATAAAATGTTGATAATGTATATGTAAAATATAATAAACTCCTACACCATTGTAGGGGAATTTGTAATTACCCTTTGGTAAAAAGGTATAACAGCATACCCCCCCCCCTTTTTTTTTTTTACGAAAATGCGGTGTTGGAAGAAAAAGTGTGGGGGGAGGGAGGAAAAAAAGAGGGAAGCTAGGGAGGGGGGAGGGGAGTGAGGTCCGGGCCACGCCTGGGCCAATGATTCAGAGTGGGGGGGGGGGCGGGGGCGGGCTCATCTGCTCGCCCCCCCCTCGGCCCTTCAATGGACAGATGAGCCCGCCCCATAGTGTAAATATGAGATCTGAGGTCTTTTTGACCCCCGATATCGCATGGAAGAGGTCCTGTCATGCTTTTTTTTCTATTACAAGGGATGTTTACATTACTTGTAATAGGAATAAAAGTGAATTTTTTTTTTTTTTTTAAAGAACAGTGTGAAAAAATAAAAAAAAAAGGTAAAATAAGTAAGAAAAAAAAATGTACATGCGCCCCGTCCCGCCGAGTTCGCGCGCAGAAGCGAACACATACACGGTGAATGGCGCCCTCATATAAAAAACGGTGTTCAAAACACACATGTGAGGTATTTCCGCGATCGGTAGAGTGAGAGCAATAATTCTAGCCTTAGACCTCCTCTGTAACTTAAAACATGCAACCTGTAGAATTTTTTTTAAATGTCGTCTATGGATATTTTTAAGGGTAAAAGTTTGTCGCCATTCCCCGAGCGGGGTGCAATTTTGAAGTGTGTTATGTTGGGTATCAATTTACTCGGCGTAACATTATCTTTCACAATATAAAAAAAAAAAAAAATGGGCTAACTTTACTGTTGTCTTATTTTTTTTTATTTAAAAAAAGTGTATTTTTTTCCAAAAAAAAAGTGCACTTGTAAGACCGCTGCGCTGACACGGTGTGACAGAAAGTATTGCAACGACCGCCATTTTATTCTCTAGGGTGTTAGAAATAATTTTTTTTTTTGGGGGGGTTCTAAGTAATTTTCTAGCAAAAAGAAATGTTTTAACTTGTAAACAACAAATCTCAAAAAGATTCTCAGCCCTTAAAGCATGACATGTGAGGTATCTATTTACTCGACGTAACATCATCTTTCACATTATGCAAAAAAAAAAAAAAAAATTGGACGAACTTTACTGTTTTTTTTTTGTTGTTTTTTTTTTTTTATTATTATTATTTTTTTTTTTTAGTGCTTGAAACTTTCCCCCCCCCCCCCCCCAAAATAATGCGTTTGAAAAATTGCTGCGCAAATACCGTGTAAAATAAAAAGTTGCAACAACCAACATTTTATTCCCTAGGGTCTCTACTAAAAAAAAATATACATAATGTTTGGTGGTCCTGAGTAATTTTCTAGCAAAAAAAAAAATGTTTTAACTTGTAAACAACAAATCTCAAAAAGAGTCTCGGCCCTTAAAGCATGACATGTGAGGAATCTATTTACTCGACGTAACATCATCTTTCACATTATGCAAAAAAAAAAAAAATTGGACGAACTTTACTGGTGTTTTTTTTTATTATTTTTTTTTTAGTGCTTGAAACTTTTTTTTTTTTTTCCCCCAAAATAATGCGTTTGAAAAATTGCTGCGCAAATACCGTGTGAAATAAAAAGTTGCAACAACCAACATTTTATTCCCTAGGGTCTCTACTAAAAAAAAATATACATAATGTTTGGTGGTCCTGAGTAATTTTCTAGCAAAAAAAAAAAATGTTTTAACTTGTAAACAACAAATCTCAAAAAGAGTCTCGGCCCTTAAAGCATGACATGTGAGGTATCTATTTACTCGACGTAACATCATCTTTCACATTATGCAAAAAAAAAAAAATTGGACGAACTTTACTGGTGTTTTTTTTTATTTATTTTTTTTAGTGCTTGAAACTTTTTTTTTTTTTTTCCCCCAAAATAATGCGTTTGAAAAATTGCTGCGCAAATACCGTGTGAAATAAAAAGTTGCAACAACCACCATTTTATTCCCTAGGGTCTATACTAAAAAAAAAAATATACATAATGTTTGGTGGTCCTGAGTAATTTTCTAGCAAAAAAAAAAAAAATTGCCCCATATATGGCCAGCTTTGCAGGATACAACCCCAGTGATCCACAAAGACGTCCTAAAAAAAAAAAAAAAAAAAAAAAAAAGAGAGACTTTAACGGGTTCAACACACATCTCCGTCCGTTGTGTTCTGTAATAGATAATAGAACCCCCAACGTATAATTAGTATATTTTTGTAGCGTGATCGGAGGATCGGCGGCGGCGGTTTCCATTACTTAGCATGTCTCTTCCGTCACATGTCTGTTCTATAGACTCCAGTCCACGCTCGGCCGACTTCGGTTTACCTCCCGCTGTGTTACTAAACTGGATTTTCCCATTGTTACCTTAGGCTTTAATTACTATGCATTTTAATTAAATCCTGCTTTTTATTCATAAGCTACCAGTGTTCTGATTGGTTCGTTAGCCATCAGCGTGGGGTCCGGAGAGGACAGTGAAGCCCATCAGCGCAGTGTTATTCCTTCCCCCCCCCCGTTGGGATCGTCTCTTTTTTTGCATTTCCCAAGGTATGGAACGGCTCGCCGGTCATCAAGAAATAATCCCAAAGTAAAAACTTTTTTTCTTAAAGCAGAATGGAAACTATAGACCCTCCTTCAGGTTTTTATTGCTGGAACATACAGTACACTATATTACCAAAACTATTGGGACGCCTGCCTTTACACACACATGAACTAGTGGCATCCCAGTCTTAGTCCGTAGGGTTCAATATTGAGTTGGCTCCGCCCTTTGCAGCTATAAGAGCTTCAGCTCTTCTGGGAAGGCCATCCACAAGGTTTAGGAGTGTGTCTATGGGAATGTTTGACCATTCGTCCAGAAGAGCATTTATGAGGTCAGGCACTGATGTTGGATGAGAAGGCCTGGCTTACAGTCTCCGCTCTAATTCACCCCAAAGGTGTTCTCCCAGTCTTGAACTTTAATGGCATCCCAGTCTTCCATAGGCTTTAATATTGAGTTGGCCCACCCTATAACGGCTTCAACTCTTCTGGGAAGGCCGTCCACAAGGTTTAGGAGTGTGTCAATGGGAATGTTTGATAATTCTTCCAGAAGAGCATTTGTGAGGTCAGGCACTGATGTTGGAGAAGGCTTGGCCTCGCAGTCTCCGCTCTAATTTGTCCCAAAGGTTTTCTATTGGGTTGTGGTCAGGGTCTCAACCCAATAGAACACCTTTGGGATGAATTAGAGCGGAGACTGCGAGGCCAGGCCTTCTCCTCCAACATCAGTGCCTGACCTCGCCAGGCCAGTCAAGTTCCTCCACCCCAAACTCGCTCATCCATGTCTTTATGGACCTTGCTTTGTGCACTGGTCCACATCATTTGGTGGAGAGGAGATTATGGTGTGGGGGGGAGGGGAGATTGTGGCGTGGGGGTTGTTTTTCAGGGGTTGGGCTTTGCCCCTTAGTTCCAGTGAAGGGAACTCTTAGGCCGCGTACACACGCGCGGACTGTTCGCCCAACCTTGTTCGGCAAACAGTTTGTCAAACAGTCCGCTCAAAATTTGCATGAGCGGACTTGCCCACACACGAGCGGACTGTTTGACGAACAAGGTTGGGCAAACAGTTCGCTCAACTTTTGAAATGAACGGACTCGCCCACGTAAGGCGGAGGCAAGTCCGCCCATTTCGAGCGCGTGTACAGGTAGGCGGGGCCCGCGAAGGAGACGTCGCGGGCTCCGCCGCCTGGAATGGGCTTAAAGGGGAACCCCAACGCCGAAAAAAATCGGCGTGGGGGTTCCCCCCAAGTCCACACCAGACCCTTGTCCGAGCGCGCTACCCGGCCGGCCAGGAAAGGGGGGCGAGCGAGCGCGCCCCCCCTCCTGAGCCGTACCAGGCCGCGTGCCCTCAACATGGGGGGGTGCCTTGGGGAAGGGGGGGGGCCGCGCGGCCCCCCCACCCCAAAGCACCTTGTCCCCATGTTGATGAGGACAAGGGCCTCTTCCCGACAACCCTGGCCGTTGGTTGTCGGGGTCTGCGGGCGGGGGGCTTATCGGAATCCGGGAGCCCCCCTTAAGAAGGGGGCCCCCGGATACCGGCCCCCCACCCTATGTGAATGAGTATGGGGTACAATGTACCCCTACCCATTCACCTGTGAAATAAAGTACAAATAAAAACACAACACAGGGGGAAAAAATATTTTATTGCACAGCCGGGGGTCTTCCGTCTTCGGGGGTCTTCTCGCCGGACTCCTCCGCTATGTGTGTGTAGCTCTTTTGCCAGCGGAGGAGTCCGGCTTTCTTCCTCCCCGCCGCCGGCCTCTTCTCCCGACTTCGGGGGTCTTGTCCCCCTCTTCGGTTCTTCTGCCGGGCCACCGCGCCTGGTCCGGTGGCCCGGTCTTCTGTCGCCGTCTTCCGTTCTTCTGTCGCCGCCTTCGGTTCTTCTGCCGGGCCACCGCGCCTTCTTGTAGCTCTTTTACAGGCGGTGGCCCGGTCTTCTGTCGCCGTCGCCGCCTTCCGTTCGTGTTCTTCTTCTTGTTCTTCTTGTTCTTCTCCAGGCGATGTTGACACGTCGCTCCCTCCGGCCGGAATGCCAGAGCCGCCCTGCGTTGCCACTTATATAGTGACAATGGGGCGGGGTCACATGGTATATGTCACATGGGTTGATGTCACATGGTGACCCCGCCCCCTTACGATGTCATAGTCCCCATGTGACATCAACCCATGTGACATATACCATGTGACCCCGCCCCATTGTCACTATATAAGTCACAGCGCAGGGCGGCTCTGGCATTCCGGCCGGAGGGAGCGACGTGTCAACATCGCCTGGAGAAGAACAAGAAGAAGAACACGAACGGAAGGCGGCGACGGCGACAGAAGACCGGGCCACCGCCTGTAAAAGAGCTACAAGAAGGCGCGGTGGCCCGGCAGAAGAACCGAAGGCGGCGACAGAAGAACGGAAGACGGCGACAGAAGACCGGGCCACCGGACCAGGCGCGGTGGCCCGGCAGAAGAACCGAAGAGGGGGACAAGACCCCCGAAGTCGGGAGAAGAGGCCGGCGGCGGGGAGGAAGAAAGCCGGACTCCTCCGCTGGCAAAAGAGCTACACACACATAGCGGAGGAGTCCGGCGAGAAGACCCCCGAAGACGGAAGACCCCCGGCTGTGCAATAAAATATTTTTTCCCCCTGTGTTGTGTTTTTATTTGTACTTTATTTCACAGGTGAATGGGTAGGGGTACATTGTACCCCATACTCATTCACATAGGGTGGGGGGCCGGTATCCGGGGGCCCCCTTCTTAAGGGGGGCTCCCGGATTCCGATAAGCCCCCCGCCCGCAGACCCCGACAACCAACGGCCAGGGTTGTCGGGAAGAGGCCCTTGTCCTCATCAACATGGGGACAAGGTGCTTTGGGGTGGGGGGGCCGCGCGGCCCCCCCCCTTCCCCAAGGCACCCCCCCATGTTGAGGGCACGCGGCCTGGTACGGCTCAGGAGGGGGGGCGCGCTCGCTCGCCCCCCTTTCCTGGCCGGCCGGGTAGCGTGCTCGGACAAGGGTCTGGTGTGGACTTGGGGGGAACCCCCACGCCGATTTTTTTCGGCGTTGGGGTTCCCCTTTAAGCCCATTCCAGGCGGCGGAGCCCGCGACGTCTCCTTCGCGGGCCCCGCCTACCTGTACACGCGCTCGAAATGGGCGGACTTTCCGAGCGGGAACAGTCCGCTCATTTCGAAAGTACAGCGGACAGGCCCACACACGGGCGGACTGTTCGCTCAAACACAGTTTCAGCGGACAGTTTTTCGGAATTTCCGAAAGACTTTGTCCGTCCAGCTGTCCGCTCAAACTGTCCGCTGAAAGCCCACACACGAGCGGACTGTCCGCCCAAACACTGTTCAGCGGACAAGGTTGGGCGAATAGTCCGCCCGTGTGTACGCGGCCTTAAGGCGTCAGCATACCAAGACATTTTGGACAATTTCATGCTCCCAATTTTGTAGGAACAGTTTGGGGACGGCCCCTTCCCGTTCCAATATGACTGCTCACCAGTGCACAAAGCAAGGAACAGACATGGAGGAGCGAGTTTGGTCCTCCCGCAGACCTATGCAGTTTGCTTTTGATTGTCTCTGCAGTGCTTTATGATGGGTGTTTTGCATATTTTTGCAGCGATTTGTGTTTTTACATTTTTTTTATGCATTTTTTATTTAAAATAAATTTTTTGACAATTTTTTGTTGGGCAGATTAAAAAATGCAAATCGCTGCAAAATTGGGAGTGTCTTCTTGTCCTCTGTGATGACCTTAAAGTTAATAACTCAACACCAATGTCACTATATATGGACCCTCTTATGTATATATAGATCATATCCCCTCCTTATGTATTTATACATGGAGATCATATCCCCGCCTTATGTATTTATACATGTAGATCATATCCCCTCCTTATGTATTTATACATGGAGATCATATCCCCCCCTTATGTATTTATACATGGAGATCATATCCCCCCCTTATGTATTTATACATGGAGATCATATCCCCTCCTTATGTATTTATACATGGAGATCATATCCCCTCCTTATGTATTTATACATGGAGATCATATCCCCGCCTTATGTATTTATACATGTAGATCATATCCCCTCCTTATGTATTTATACATGGAGATCATATCCCCTCCTTATGTATTTATACATGGAGATCATATCCCCCCCTTATGTATTTATACATGGAGATCATATCCCCTCCTTATGTATTTATACATGGAGATCATATCCCCGCCTTATGTATTTATACATGTAGATCATATCCCCTCCTTATGTATTTATACATGGAGATCATATCCCCCCCTTATGTATTTATACATGGAGATCATATCCCCTCCTTATGTATTTATACATGTAGATCATATCCCCTCCTTATGTATTTATACATGGAGATCATATCCCCGCCTTATGTATTTATACCTGGAGATCATATCCCCGCCTTATGTATTTATACATGTAGATCATATCCCCCTTATGCATTTATACATGGAGATCATATCCCCGCCTTATGTATTTATACATGGAGATCATATCCCCGCCTTATGTATTTATACATGGAGATCATATCCCCCCTTATGTATTTATACATGGAGATCATATCCCCTCCTTATGTATTTATACCTGGAGATCATATCCCCCCTTATGTATTTATACATGGAGATCATATCCCCGCCTTATGTATTTATACATGGAGATCATATCCCCGCCTTATGTATTTATACATGTAGATCATATCCCCCTTATGCATTTATACATGGAGATAATATCCCCGCCTTATGTATTTATACATGTAGATCATATCCCCCCTTATGTATTTATACATGGAGATCATATCCCCCCTTATGTATTTATACCTGGAGATCATATCCCCCTTATGTATTTATACATGGAGATTATATCCCCCTTATGTATTTATACATGGAGATCATATCCCCCTTATGTATTTATACATGGAGATCATATCCCCCCTTATGTATTTATACATGGAGATCATATCCCCCCCTTATGTATTTATACATGGAGATCATATCCCCTCCTTATGTATTTATACATGTAGATCATATCCCCCCTTATGTATTTATACATGGAGATCATATCCCCCCTTATGTATTTATACATGGAGATCATATCCCCCCCTTATGTATTTATACATGGTGATCATATCCCCCTTATGTATTTATACATGGAGATCATATCCCCTCCTTATGTATTTATACATGGAGATCATATCCCCTCCTTATGTATTTATACATGGAGATCATATCCCCTCCTTATGTATTTATACATGGAGATCATATCCCCCCCTTATGTATTTATACATGGAGATCATATCCCCTCCTTATGTATTTATACATGGAGATCATATCCCCGCCTTATGTATTTATACATGTAGATCATATCCCCTCCTTATGTATTTATACATGGAGATCATATCCCCCCCTTATGTATTTATACATGTAGATCATATCCCCTCCTTATGTATTTATACATGGAGATCATATCCCCTCCTTATGTATTTATACATGGAGATCATATCCCCCCCTTATGTATTTATACATGGAGATCATATCCCCTCCTTATGTATTTATACATGGAGATCATATCCCCTCCTTATGTATTTATACATGGAGATCATATCCCCCCTTATGTATTTATACATGGAGATCATATCCCCCTTATGTATTTATACATGGAGATCATATCCCCCTTATGTATTTATACATGGAGATCATACCCCCCCTTATGTATTTATACATGGAGATCATATCCCCCCTTATGTATTTATACATGAAGATCATATCCCCCCTTATGTATTTATACATGGTGATCATATCCCCCCCTTTTGTATTTATACATGGAGATCATATCCCCCCTTATGTATTTATACCTGGAGATCATATCCCTCCTTATGTATTTATACATGGTGATCATATCCCCCCTTATGTATTTATACATGGTGATCATATCCCCCCCTTATGTATTTATACATGGTGATCATATCCCCCCTTATTTGTTTATACATGGTGATCATATCCCCCCCTTATGTATTTATACCTGGAGATCATATCCCCCCCTTATGTATTTATACCTGGAGATCATATCCCCCTTATGTATTTATACATGGAGATCATATCCCCCCCTTATGTATTTATACATGGAGATCATATCCCCCCCTTATGTATTTATACATGAAGATCATATCCCCCTTATGTATTTATACCTGGAGATCATATCCCCCTTATGTATTTATTCATGGAGATCATATCCCCCCTTATGTATTTATACATGGAGATCATATCCCCCCGTTATGTGTTTATACATGGAGATCATATCCCCCTTATGTATTTATACATGGAGATCATATCCCCCCCCTTATGTATTTATACATGGTGATTATATCCCCCCTTATGTGTTTATACATGGAGATCATATCCCCCCTTATGTATTTATACATGGTGATCATATCCCCCTTATGTATTTATACATGGTGGTCATACCCCCCCTTATATATTTAGACATGGAGATCATATCCCCTTATGTATTTATACATGGAGATCATATCCCCCCCCCCTTATGTATTATACATGGAGATCATATCCCCTTATGTATTTATACATGGAGATCATATCCCCCCCCCTTATGTATTATACATGGAGATCATATCCCCCCTTATGTATTTATACATGGTGGTCTTACCCCCCCCCCCTTATATATTTAGACATGGAGATCATATCCCCCCCTTATGTATTTATACATGGTGATCATATCCCCCAGTATTGTCCTCTTCTCCACAGAGAATACATTTTATTCCTCTAATCTTTCCTCATAGCTGAACTCATCCATGTCTCTTATCAGTTTGGTTGCCCTTCTCTGCACTTTCTCCAGTTCCCCGATATCCTTTTTTGAGAACTGGAGCCCAAAACTGAACTGCATATTCCAGGTGAGGTCTTACTAATGATTTGTACAGATGATATCTCTCTCTCTCTGGAGTCCATACCTCTCCTAATACAAGAAAGGACTTTGGGAGCCTCAGCTTGGCATTGCATCCTATTATTAAGCTTATGATCTACCAACCCCCCCCCCCCGATCCTTCTCTACTATGGATCCCCCCAGTTGCACCCCCCTAGTATAGCAGATGCATGCATATTCTTAGCCCCCAGCGATCGATCAACTTGGGTACAACCAGCCTACCAGACTTTACTTGCGATAATCGCTAGCGGCTGGTATATCAGCTTCCCGTTTTCTTATTCCGGGTCACAATCCTGCGCAATGTCCTTTCTGTATCTTTTTCGGTCAGCTGACCATGTCGGCCGCACTTATTCTTATCAGACGTCGTTTTACCGGAAATTGACTATGCCACCATAACCTTTGACACCGTAGCTGGCGACACGGAAAATAAATTGGTAACTTCAGTCACAGAGGCGCCAGCTAAGCGGCACCAACAATTTGCCCTCCTTGAAGATCAGTAAGCTCTGACCCAACTCCGTATTACTAGCAGCAAATGCATAAGAAAAGAAAAAGCACTCACATTGCCTCATCCGCAAATATGGGAGAAATAATAAAGAAAAAAAAAAAGGATTTCGAGGAAAACCTGTGGTCGGACTTTAAAGGCACAACAAACACTGGGAGTAAAAAAAATTATTTAGCATTTATTGAAAAATACATAAAGTATAAAGACCAAAAACATGAAAGAAATAATAAAAAAAAAAAATCACATATACAGATAAGAATCGATACATGATGTGAGCCCTAATGCGTCTACGCGTTTCGTCGTACACTTCTTCAGGACAAAAAAAAGCTAAATAAATACCGCGCTAAACCTAAATCCACACTAATACAACTAAAAATCGCTGCAGCCCAATTTTGCAAGATACACACAATAAGATAACAAAAGGAAAAAGCCGCACACATATATAAATAATATAAATTAATTAAATAAAAAAAACCTATAAATAATTGATTAATTACAATAATAGTGAGAGAAAATCGAATCTACCCCTCTAGTAAATCAAACATACCATAATTTATAAATGAGAATTAGAAATACTGTAACTAACAAATGTAAATAATGAAATTCAAAAAAATCCCAGTGAAGTGATCAAAAAAAAGTCCAGTGACTGGACTCCAGGTGCTAAAGAGTCTCCCCTACAAGTGTGCAAAACTTATACCTAAATTGATAAAAAGTGAAAATTCATAAAAAACAAAAACATGAAAGAAATAATAAAAATAATAATATATAATAATAAAAAAATCACATATACAGATAAGAATCGATACATGATGTAAGCACTAACGCGTTTCATTGTACACTTCTTCAGGACACATTTGGGGTTCAGTAGTTGCAGAAAAGGAAAGGCTCTCGCTATCTTGCAGGGGGAGGTCACGTAAATACATATTAGTCAATCAGTGATCAGACAGAAAACGTTTTCCTACAAAGAAAAACATACGGAAGAGCTCAGGGGCAGAACAGCTCAATACAGCCGAAACACGTAAAGTGTGAAAATCTTTCCAAGAGTTGTTCACTCTCTCCCATGGGATTTTCGTGATACCACCGTATATTTATTTGTTTGGGATGACGGTAGCTTGGGTCTGGATCCACCATATTTGATAGACGGTAATGCCACGTACACACGATCGGAATTCTCGTTGTAAAAAGCTCTGATGGTTTTCTCGACGGAATTCAGCTCAAGCTGTCTTGCCTACACACGGTCACACCAAATTCCGATCATTTATAACGCGGTGACGTACAACATGTACACCCGGGACTAGAAAAAGGAAGTTCAATAGCCAATAGCTTCTGTCCCGTAGTTGAATCTGAGCATGCGTGATTTTTGCCGTGTCGGAATTGCATACACACAATCGGAATTTCCGACAGAAAGTTTTTTCATCGGGAAAATTGAGAACATGCTATCAATTTTTGGCTGGCGGGAAATTCGGACAGCTAAATTCCGACGGAGCGTACACACGGTCGCATTTTTCGGTGAAAAGCTCTTATCGGTCTTTTTGTGGCAGGAATTCCGATCGTGTGTACGCGGCATCAGGCTTCTGCTTGTGGCTCTTTTTTGTGACTCAGGGATCTTTTTTGATCTGTACAATATGGTCCATGGCATCTCCCATCTAATATCCCCTGTTCAATAGCAGGGTTTGATGATGAGCCCACAGGTGGCCTTTATCTGGTCCCCGTGAATAAGTATTTTTACGACGAAACGTACGTCGGGTGGCAGACGTGCTGACGTCATCGCGATACTGCAAAGGGCGATTGCATGCTGGCCGGTATTTTTTATGGGCTTTTTTTACTGCTTTTTATGTAAGTGTATTTCTTTACTTTTATTAAATTTGTTATACAGAATTATGCTATGGTGAGTCTTCTTTCCATTTCCCTGGAATCCCGAGTACTGCCTTTCTGCTTCACGCGCTGTGGTTGACGGTCCCGGCCAGTTTTATTCAATAAGGGAGCCTACTGTGATCACGGTCTGAGGAGGTGCTGCGGAGATTTACTATGGGCATGAAATCGCTTGCCTTTTGGTAAGTGCATATTTTGTGTGGTGGTGGTGGTCACGATCCTTGGTGTTTTTTTTTTTTGGCTGCACAGAAGATTGATCACTCTTCGTATTATTATCACCAATATATTATTATCACCAATATATTTCTTTATTAAATTTTTTATTAATATTTTTTATTTTTAATATTATTTCTTATTTTTTATTACTTATGAATTTTTATGAATTTTCACTTTTTAATAAGTTTTCACTGGACTATTTTTCACTTTATTGGACTTTTTTTTTTTATCACTTCACTGGGATTTTTTTTTTTATTTCATTATTTACATTTGTTAGTTACCGTATTTATCGGCGTATAACATGCACTGGTGTATAACACGCACACTCTTTTTAAGAGGGACATTTCAGGGAAAAAATGAAAATTTTTGTATCGGCGTATAACACGCACGCGCTATTTGCACCTGATTTTCATGGTTGAAAAAGTGAGTGTTATACGCCAATAAATACAGTATTTATAATTCTCATATATAAATTATGATATGTTTGATTTACTAGAGGGGTAGACTCGATTTTCTCTCACCGTTATTGTAATTAATTAATTATTTATAGATTTTTTTTTATTTTTTTTATTGATATTATTTATATATGTGCGTGGATTTTTCCTTATATAAATTATGGTATGTTTCATTTACTAGAGGGCTAGATTCGATTTTCTCTCACTATTATTGTAATTAATTATTTATAGGTGTTTTTTTTTTATTTAATTAATTTATATTATTTATATATGTGCGCGGCTTTTTCCTTTTGTTATCTTATTGTGTTTACGTGCATCTTGTAAAACTGAGCTGCAGCGATTTTTAATTTTATTAGTGTGGATTTAGGTTTAGCGCTGTATTTTTCTTTTTTTGTCCTGAAGAAGTGTACGACGAAACGCGTAGACGCACTAGGGCTCACATCATGTATCGATTCTTATCTGTATATGTGATTTTTTTTTATTATTTCTTTCATGTTTTTGGTCTTTATACTTCATGTATTTTTAAATAAATGCTAAATATTTTTTTGTACTCCCAGTGTTTGTTGTACCTTTTAAAAGTCCGACCACAGGTTTTCCTCAAAATCCTTTTTTTTTTTCTTTATTATTATCCGCACTGCAGTGAATGAGGAAAGTGAGGCTTCCCACATGTTGGCTCCGTGTCTCCTCGCACAGCAGAGCTTCCACTTTCACCACGAAACATCTCGTCACTTCCACGCCTGAAAGTCATGTAGCGTTTCCATTCTTATTTGTCTAACCCCTGTACATGACTCTTGTATTGGAACAATATTTGCTTATCCAGGACTTCAGCTTTAAAAAAAAAAAGGCACCCTTGAGCTCCAGGCAGTGACTCTGCCTAGGCTGGGGTGATGTCATCAGTCTGCTGCAGGCAGGAGGCAGCATTTCCTCAGTCTCGCCTCCCCCCCCCCCCCCAGTGATCAGACTGCAACATTGTAACTTTAAAGTAATTTAAAGTAATACAAAGTAATACAATTTTCTTATTTAATTTCCTTTAGATTTACCTTCAACTTTGTAATGCAAGGACCTGCCTGACTGCATTCAAATTGCAAGTGTTTAAGTGTGACCTCTTATTATATGGTTTTGGTAAAATCGAAAGAAAAATTGTATAATGTATGGTCATAAGTGCGCACGTGGGCCGCCCCTTCTCTCCTGCCACCCCCTCTAGAACCAATAGATGGATAGATTCATGCATTGCATGATTCTATCTATGGCCGCCGCTGCCATCCCCTCTTTTAGGCACCCACTCCCTTTTTCGGGTGCCTGAATTACAGCGGCGGGGGGTGGTTTTGAAGCACCTGATTGGAGCCATAGGCTCTAATAGGCGTCAAAAAAGGTGACCTGCGAGCGACATTCTGGGAACTTGCAGATCACTCAGCTGTGTTAGAAAAGCGAATGAATATTCACTTTCCTAACACTAAACCGCCTCTCCGCCAATCAGGTGCTCGGATCTGTTACCCGTCCACCTGATTGGCTGAAACAACAGACACTGTGATTGGACGCCTACCAGGTGTCCAATAATAGCAGAGGATGGGAGAAGACATCGAGGAGCTGTCCCACCGAGACAGGTAAGTGCAGACGGTGGGCTGCATTTGATGGCACAATGGCGGCAATTGTTGGGCACAGTGGCTGCGTTTGGCACAGTGGCGGCAATTGATGGGCACAGTAGCTACGTTTGATGGCACAGTGGCAGCAATTGAGGGGTACAGTGGCTGCGCTTGATGCTTTAAAATTGATGGGCACAGTGGCTGCCTTTTATAGTACAGTGGCAGTAATTGATGGACACAATGGCAGCGTTTGGCACAGTGGCTGCGTTTCATGGTGGCAGTGGTGGCAATTGATGGGCACAGTGGCTGCGTTTGATGGCACAGTGACTGCGTTTGATGGCACAGTGACGGCTATTGATGGGCACAGTGGTTGCGTTTGGCACAGTGGGGGCAATTGATGGGCACAATGGCAGCAATTGATGGCACAGTGGCGGCAATTGATGGGCCCAGTGGTGGCAATTGATGGGCACTGTGGCTACGTTTGATGGCACAGTGGTGATAATTGATGGGAACAGCGGCTGCATTTGGAGACAGTGGTTGCATTTGATGGCACAGAGGCAGCAATTGATGGGCACAGTGGCTGTGTTTGGCACAGTGGCGGTAATTGTTGGCACAGTGGCCGCAATTGATGGGCACTGTGGCTGCATTTGATGGCACAGTAGCGGCAATTGATGGGCACCGTGGCTGTGTTTGATGGCACATTGGCAGCAATTGATGGGCACAGTGACGGCTATTGATGGGCACAGTGGCTGCTTTTGGCACAATGGTGGCAATTGATGGGCAGTGTGGCGGCAATTGATGGCACAGTGGCAGCAATTGACGGCACAGTAGCTGCATTTGATGGCACAGTGTCGGCAATTGATGGGCACAGTGGCTGTGCTTGATAGTACAGTTGATGGGCACAGTGGCTGCGTTTGACACAGTGGCTGCAATTGATGGAGTTTTTTTTTTTTCGGAATTTTTCCGTTTGTTTGCACCTCCCTAAAATTTTAAGCACCAGCCACCACTGTATATGGCCAGCCTAAGTCACAAGTCAAGAGGCTGCAGCAAGGGGGCTGATCTGTGTCAGACAATTACAGTGACAGGCCCACTTTATCATAGAGCTTTTTTCTTTGAGGGTTTCAAGAAGCAATTTTTTTGCATTTTCGGATTATCTCTGTGCACGAAACAAAAGGCTCTCCTCACATTGCTCATCGGCCTTCGCTGTAAATGGGGCAAAGCCATCCTTTGTGATAGAAGGAACAGGCCGGCCTTGCTTGCCAAGGAAGGTTATGCGTTTGGAGATAGATGGCGGCGTCTTCAGATTTTGCAATCCTCACCTTTTACGATAAAACAGGATTTTAATAAAAAGTCCTTTGTGAATCCATCACTTTGCATTATTTATAAGAAGTGATCGCCACCCGCCGCTAGCGCTCGGAGCTGTGACAATGGCGTGCGCCTAATGTGAACAAACACAGGGCTCAGGTGACAGCTCCGGAAAAGCACACTGACATTGACATATAAGGCAGATTAATTCTAATCAGCAATTAAGAATCTAATTAATTAGCAGCTGCCAGAACTGGTTTATTCTCGGCAAATGAGGTGTGCTCGAGAAACTTTTTTTTTTTTTTTTTGGCCCAATGTCACCTAACTTGATGACACGGGAAATGATCGGCTCTGGAGGGACAGTCGGGGGAGGAAGGAGACGAGGATCTGTTTATTAATGTGACCCCTTCTACTAAACGCCTGGTGCTGGACTGTGCTGAAAGTCAGAAGGTCAGTTCTTTAATTACAGCGCCTTGAAAAAGTATTTATACCCCTTGACATTCCCCACATTTATATCATGTTACACCCAAAAACATAAATGTATTTTATTGGGATTTTATGTGATAGACCAACACAAAGTGTCACATAATTGTGAAGTGGAAGGAAAATTATAAATGATACAAAAAAATATGTGAGAAGTGTGGGGGAGGGGGGCATTTGTATGGCGCCCCCCGGAGTCAATACTTTGTAGAACCTCCTTTCTCTACAAGTCTTTTTGGGAGTGTCTCTACCAGCTTTGCACATCTAGAGAGGACATTTCTGCCCATTCTTCTTCTTTGCAGAATATCTCAACCTCTGTCAGATTGGATGGAGAGCGTCTGTGATCAGAAATTTTCATGTCTTGCCACAGAATCTCAATGGGATTTAGGTCTGGACTGTGACTGGGCCATTCTAACACATGAATATGCTTTGATCTAAACCATTCCATTGTAGCTCTGGCTGGATGTTTCGGGTCGTTGTCCTTCTGGAAGGTGAACCTCCACCCCGGTCTCAAGTCTTCTGCAGACTCTAACAGGTTTTCTTCTAAGATTGTCCTGTATTTGTCTCCTCCATCTTCCCATCACCTCTGACCAGCTTCCCTGTCCCTGCTGAAGAAAACAATCCCCACCATATAATGCTGCCACCACCATGTTTCACGGTGGGGATGGTGTGTTCAGGGGGATGGGCAGTGTTAATTTTCCCCACACATAGTATTTTGTTTTTAGGCCAAAAAGTTGAATTTTGGTCTCCTCTGACCAGATCACCTTCTTCCACATGTTTGCTGCCCCCTCCCCCACATGGCTTCTCACAAACTACAAACAGGACTTCTTATGACTTTCTTTCTCCAATGTCTTTCTTCTTGTCACTCTTCCATAAAGGGCAGATTTGTGGAGAGACGACTAATAGTTGTCCTGTGGACAGATTCTCCCCCCTGAGCTGTGGATCTCTGCAGCTCCTCCAGAGTCACCATGGACCTCTTGGCTGCTTCTCTAATGAATGTTCTCCTTGCCCGGCTGGTCAGTTTAGGTGGAGGGCCATGTCTTGGTAGGTTTGCGGTTGTTCCATACTCTTTCCATTTTCAGATGATGGATTGAACAGAGCTCCATGAGATGTTCAAAGCTTGGGAGATTTTTTTTATACCCTAACCCTGCTTTATACTTCTCCACAGCTTTATCCCTGACCTGTCTGCTGTGTTCCTTGGCCTTCATGATTCTGTTTGTTCACTAAGGTTCTCTAACAAACCTCTGAGGGCTTCACGGAACAGTTGTATTTATACTGAGATTAAATTACACAGGTGAACTCTATTTTCTAATTAGGTGACTTCTGAAGGCAATTGGTTCCACTAGATATTAGTTAGGGGTATCGGAATAAAGGGGGCTGAATACAAATGTCCCTCCCCCCACAGTTTTCACATATTTATTTGTAAAAAAAATTGAAAAATATTTATTATATAAAAAAAATAAAAAATTATTTCACTTCACATTGTGCCACTTTTTTTTGGTCGATCACGTAAAATACCAATAAAATACATATACGTTTTTGCTTGTAACATGACAAATGTTGGAAAATATCAAAGGGTGTGAATACTTTTTCAAGGCGCTGTATGTGTATGTAGGTTGGATAAGAAGACCCGGCTTACAATGTGCGTTCCAATTCATCCCAAAGGTGTCCAGTAAGGTTGAGGTTAGGACTCTGAAGTGCACTCCACATCAGATTGGTCCAACCATATCTTTATGAAAATGTTGGGTGAGAAAACCTGGCTTGTTCCAATTCATCTCAAAGGTGTTCAGAAGGATGGAGGTCAGGACTCTGTGTAGGCCAATCAAGCTTGTCCACACCAAGCTCACCAAACCATGTCTTTGTGGAGATGTTGGATGAGAAGACCTGGCTTGTTCCAGTTTACAAAACAACATACTCATGAGTGAGCTGTCTCTAATGCCTGGTCAAAGCGTGGATAATTCCTTAGATGCCTTGCTGCCCTCTAGGACTGGGGTCATCCTGGCCGAGCTGTGAGAATAAAAAAAGTACAGAGGGTGCATCCCTCTCTCACATGAGAGATCAGCCACCTATGTGGCCTGTTGAGCGAGTTTTTACGCTGATGTTTGTGAGTAGACATCTTTATGGTTTTACTAAATAACTTTTAATAAATGTGGTTGATAATGCACTAGGCCAGTGCGCCCCCTCTCGTCTTTTTGTTCCACTTTATCCCAAAGGTGATCAGTAGATTTGAGGTCAGGGCTCTGTGCAGGCCACTCTTGAGTTCCTCCAAGCCAAACTGGTCAAGCCAAGTGTTTATGGAACTGGCGTTGTTCACAGGGGCATAGTCATGCCGGAACAGAAAAGGTTCTTCACCAAACTGTTACCATAAGGTTGGAAGAGCACAACTGCCTAAAACAATGTTTCTCAACCGTTTTTTTTGTTGTGAGACCCTTTAAAAGTATACAAAACCTTGAGGAATCCCAGTTTAAATTGTAAAAAACATAAAAGTTACTCAATGGGAATCCTGAGACTGGGACAATGCACACAACTGCCTTGATGAAATTAACATCAGGGGTCCTTCCATCACATCAGAGGCCTCCCATCACATCTAAGGTCCCCGCTCTTCACATCAGAGGTCTCCCATCACATCTAAGGTCCCGCTCGTCACATCACAGGCCTCCTATCACATCTAAGGTCCCCGCTCTTCACATCAGAGGTCTCCCATCACATCTAAGGTCCCGCTCGTCACATCACAGGCCTCCTATCACATCTAAGGTCCCCGCTCTTCACATCAGAGGTCTCCCATCACATCTAAGGTCCCCGCTCTTCACATCAGAGGTCTCCCATCACATCTAAGGTCCCCGCTCTTCACATCAGAGGTCTCCCATCACATCTAAGGTCCCGCTCTTCACATCAGAGGTCTCCCATCACATCCAAGGTCCCCGCTCTTCACATCAGAGGTCTCCCATCACATCCAAGGTCCCACTCTTCAGATCCAAGGTCCCGCTCTTCACATCAGAGGTCTCCCATCATATCCAAGATACCGCTCTTCACATCAGAGGTCTCCCATCACATCCAAGGTCCCGCTCTTCACATCAGAGGTCCGCCCTTCACATCAGAGGTCCGCCCTTCACATCAGAGGCACGCCATCACACCAGACGTTCCCTCTTCACATTAGAGGCATCCAATCACATCAGAGACCCCCATATATGAGTCTTTCCCATCACTTCAGTGTCCCTCCATCACAGAGCCCCCAAATCATGCAGTCCCCCATTATAAAGCCATATATTGTACATGGGAACCCAGGCTGGACCCAAGGGTGCCGTGGAGCATTCTTCCCACTGATCACCAATGTAAGGAACATTCTTCCCACTGATCACCAATGTAAGGAACATTCTTCTCACTGATCACCAATGTAAGGGACATTCTTCCCACTGACCACCAATGTAAGGAACATTCTTCCCACTGATCACCAATGTAAGGAGCATTCTTCTCACTGATCACCAATGTAAGGAACATTCTTCTCACTGATCACCAATGTAAGGAACATTCTTCCCACTGATCACCAATGTAAGGAACATTCTTCTCACTGATCACCAATGTAAGGAACATTCTTCTCACTGATCACCAATGTAAGGAACATTCTTCCCACTGATCACCAATGTAAGGAACATTCTTCTCACTGATCACCAATGTAAGGAACATTCTTCCCACTGATCACCAATGTAAGGAGCATTCTTCCCACTGATCACCAATGTAAGGATCATTCTTCCCACTGATCACCAATGTAAGGAACATTCTTCTCACTGATCACCAATGTAAGGAACATTCTTCTCACTGATCACCAATGTAAGGAACATTCTTCCCACTGATCACCAATGTAAGGAGCATTCTTCCCACTGATCACCAATGTAAGGATCATTCTTCCCACTGATCACCAATGTAAGGAACATTCTTCTCACTGATCACCAATGTAAGGAACATTCTTCTCACTGATCACCAATGTAAGGAACATTCTTCCCACTGATCACCAATGTAAGGAACATTCTTCTCACTGATCACCAATGTAAGGAACATTCTTCTCACTGATCACCAATGTAAGGAACATTCTTCCCACTGATCACCAATGTAAGGAGCATTCTTCCCACTGATCACCAATGTAAGGAACATTCTTCTCACTGATCACCAATGTAAGGAACATTCTTCTCACTGATCACCAATGTAAGGAAAATTCTTCTCACTGATCACCAATGTAAGGGACATTCTTCTCACTGATCACCAATGTAAGGAACATTCTTCCCACTGATCACCAATGTAAGGAACATTCTTCCCACTGATCACCAATGTAAGGGACATTCTTCCCACTGATCACCAATGTAAGGAACATTCTTCCCACTGATCACCAATGTAAGGAACATTCTTCTCACTGATCACCAATGTAAGGAACATTCTTCTCACTGATCACCAATGTAAGGAACATTCTTCTCACTGATCACCAATGTAAGGAACATTCTTCTCACTGATCACCAATGTAAGGAACATTCTTCTCACTGATCATCAATGTAAGGAACATTCTTCTCACTGATCACCAATGTAAGGAACATTCTTCTCACTGATCACCAATGTAAGGAACATTCTTCTCACTGATCATCAATGTAAGGAACATTCTTCTCACTGATCACCAATGTAAGGAAAATTCTTCTCACTGACCACCAATGTAAGGAACATTCTTCCCACTGATCACCAATGTAAGGGACATTCTTCCCACTGATCACCAATGTAAGGAACATTCTTCCCACTGATCACCAATGTAAGGAACATTCTTCTCACTGATCACCAATGTAAGGAACATTCTTCTCACTGATCACCAATGTAAGGAACATTCTTCTCACTGATCACCAATGTAAGGAACATTCTTCTCACTGATCACCAATGTAAGGAACATTCTTCTCACTGATCATCAATGTAAGGAACATTCTTCTCACTGATCACCAATGTAAGGATCATTCTTCTCACTGACCACCAATGTAAGGAACATTCTTCCCACTGATCACCAATGTAAGGAACATTCTTCTCACTGATCACCAATGTAAGGAACATTCTTCTCACTGATCATCAATGTAAGGAACATTCTTCTCACTGATCACCAATGTAAGGATCATTCTTCTCACTGACCACCAATGTAAGGAACATTCTTCCCACTGATCACCAATGTAAGGAACATTCTTCTCACTGATCACCAATGTAAGGAACATTCTTCTCACTGACCACCAATGTAAGGAACATTCTTCTCACTGATCATCAATGTAAGGAACATTCTTCTCACTGACCACCAATGTAAGGAACATTCTTCCCACTGATCACCAATGTAAGGAACATTCTTCCCACTGATCACCAATGTAAGGAACATTCTTCCTACTGATCACCAATGTAAGTATAGCGATACCCTCACTTAAGAGGGCCGCAAGTTTGGTTTGGGTCCTGAGCACAGCTCCGCCAACCCCCCAGCAATCTGCACTACCCACTTTGGCACAGTTAGTATCTAGCAATACACATTAAATCACTTATACTCTAAATATGTGTGTGTGCGTGGGTGGATAACTCAAGCTCATAGACAATCTTTGAAAGTATATAACTGACTTTACTTATTGTTTTTATAAAAGGAATAACATGAATCAAACATTTGGATTGCAACACATAAACAGGTCCCTGCAGTAACCAGTGATAAAGATAAACAGAGTAGTCAGCATAATAAAGTATTTCTATGCAACTCTAGTGCTGCCCTTTTTCAGCTACTTCCCCGCGTGGGTAAACTAACACCCAGCACTCTCTACCTATGCAGTCAGGCCTGACTGATCTAGATGGATGTCCAGTAAAACAATATTCGCCAGCAATCTTTCGGTGGTGCACTTGAAGAACAACTTTGTAATCCAAACGTATAATAATAAAGATAAAGCATCTGTCTTTAAACAGCTCTCACCACCCGGACAAGTCCAAATCCGGTTTCTCTGCCTTTTCGTCTAGGAACAGGAATCCACCGACCTCCGAGTCTTTAATCCTTCTGGTGTACTGCAGCAAGGAATGAGAAAATGTCTCTCAGGTGCAACTAAGCTGGCAGAGGGCTCTTTGGAAAAGAGCACAAGGCCCAGGCTTTAGGCCTTGTGCCTTCAGCAGTTCAGCACAGACCTCCTCTTGCTAGGAGAGAGGGGGGTGTCCAAAGAGAGCGAACTAGGCCTCTCCCCCTCCTTATATTTCCTCCCCCATAAGTCTCTGGGGCATAACTCAAAGCATCCTGGGAACCAGCGGGGTTCTGGGAACAGTAGTTTTATAGTTCTTAAAGAGACCCCGCTACACACTCCCCCCACTTAAACTCTTTGGTCCCCAAAGATAAACTTTTAACACATATCCTGTACCAATTTTGAAAGTGCTGAGTATGATGTTGGTACAGGGAATTTCCACCAGAACTCAGAGGTGGGATTCCCTGTCCCACAGGTCACACTGACATGAGTGGCCTGCCTAACTGTGCCAGAGAGTGAGCTGGGGTTGCCCTCCACCAAATGGTCAGTTGAAGGATTAGAGCGTTCAGCACTTCTTCTAGCAGTCACAACAGAGTCCTCAGAGCTCTCCCCCATTTGAGAGTAGGTTAGCTTCTTGGGGGGTCTCACAACTCGGCGAGCTCTCTGTTCTCTCGGGACTTCAGGCTCTAGTGCCACAGGCTCTACTTCAGGAACACATTCTGACCGCATCACTGGTTCTGGAACATCGGTTCCTTCCTCTTCTGAGTAAATGCTAGGGATATCTTCCCAGCCTTCAGGCACACCACTAGATGGAATGAACTCTGTAGCTTCTGGGTTCAGTGTCCCATCCTGTGTATCCTCAGTAGGTGGGAGATCTATGGCAGAATTTCCTGGAGTTGATGAAGGCCACAGCCACTCAAGCTCTCCTCTTCCACCTTCACCTCGTTGGGTATCTTGTCCATCTCTAACCCGGGAGGTCTGAGACCGAGTGCTAGGTCCCGGGGTATCCAGAATGGAAACAGATTCAGGTGGACTTCTCACTGGAGGTATTCTGACTGCTTCAGTAAGCGGGAGCAAATGATTCCTGTGCCACGTCTTCAAGGGCCCCACTTTCCCCTCTGGTTTTAGCTTATACACAGGCAATCCAGGTAGCTTTCTGCAAATGACATAGGGCTCCGATCTCCATCTATCAGCAAGCTTGTGCTTCCCAGGGATCCCCAGATTGCGTAGCAGTACACGGTCCCCAGGCTGCAGGTCTTGCACTCGAACCTTCAGATCGAAGTTCCTCTTGTTGCGGGCTCCCCTTTGGTCCGAGGCCGCCTGAGCTCGTTCATGGGCCACTTTCAAATTGTGTCTAAGTCAGTCCACATATCCCTTGTGGGAGGTAGCAGAGGCATGGTCTAGGGAAATGCCAAAGGCCAGATCCACCGGCAATCTTGCTTCTCTCCCAAACATGAGCCGGTAGGGGGAGTAACCCGTCACATCACTTGTGGTGCAGTTGTAAGCGTGCACCAGAGCTGATATGTGTTGGCTCCAGTGTTGCTTCTTCTCTGTCTCTAGAGTTCCAAGCATGTTTAGTAAGGTCCGATTAAACCTCTCAGGTTGGGCATCTCCTTGTGGATGATAAGGTGTAGTCCGGGTCTTCTCTACTCCCAATGAGTCCAGTAGGTTCCGGATCAGACGACTCTCAAAGTCCCTTCCTTGGTCTGAGTGGATTCTCTGTGGTAATCCATAGTGGACAAAGTATTTTTCCATGAGCACCTTGGCCACAGTGGAGGCCTTTTGGTCTTTGGTGGGGAAAGCCTGGGCATAACGGGTGAAATGATCGGTTACCACCAGAACATTTCCCAATCCACTCAAATCGGGTTCGAGGCAGAGAAAGTCAATGCACACCAGATCCATTGGACCCTGACTCTGTAGGTGGCCCATTGGGGCAGCTTGATGGGGTAGAGTCTTCCTCTGGATGCATCGTGCACAAGAACGGCAATATTCCTCCACTTCTGCCCTCATACAGGGCCAATAGAACCGGCTTCTGACAAGCTGGAAAGTTCTCTCCGCCCCTAGATGGCCATGCTGGTCATGTAAGGCAATTAGTACCGTCTCTCGGTGCTTCTCTGGGAGAAACAACTGCCACTTATCTTCTGAGTTATCAGAGGGGCCCCTTCGGTAGACCACTCCCTGATGTACTTGTAGCTTATCCAACTCTTTCCTCAGCAGGCGAGCCTCCTTGGAAGGGTGATGTCGAAGTCCCTCTGGATTCTCGTTCTCCAAAGCTGCAAGCTCCCCATGGGGTCTTCCAATTGGTCATAGCTCAGCTCCTTTCTGGACAGCTTTGGCAGGAGTTCCTCTGCTAGTTGAGTTACCCCACAGTAGGGTCGAGGGACTCCCACTGCGGTGACTCCTATCTCTTCTGCTCTGGGGCCCCCTCTTGCTTGAAACTCAGCACCCTGACAGAGTGCTCGCACTCCTTCCGGTGCTACCTGGGTCCAGTCTTCCCAGTCATTGACCATGACATGAGATCTTCGGGACAGGGCATCTGCATCCCTATTTCCAGCCCCTGGTCTGTACTTTAGACTGAAGTTGAATCCGGATAATGCAGCCAACCATCTGTGTCCGGTTGCATCTAACTTTGCAGTAGTGAAGAGGTAGGTCAGAGGATTGTTATCTGTCTTTACGGTAAACTCCGCCCCATAGAGATAGTCCTTCAGTTTGTCTACTACTGCCCATTTGAGGGCCAAGAACTCCAATTTATGAGTGGGGTAGTTCTTCTCCGAGGGAGTCAGGCTCCGGCTCACATAGGCCACTGGTCGCAGCTGCTCTTCATGCTCTTGATAGAGCACTCCGCCTAGGCCCTCATGACTGGCATCGACATGTAGCTCATATGGTCTGGTGGGGTCGGCATAGGCCAGGACTGGGGCCGTGGTAAGGCTCCTCTTCAAGGTTCGGAAAGCCTCTTCACACCTTGGGCTCCACTGATCTTGAACCGACTCACCGGCCCTTCTGGGTCCCAAGCCATCCTCTTCTCCTTCAGTCTTGAGCAATTCGTTTAGTGGCTTGGCAATCCGGGCAAACCCATCCACAAATCTTCTATAATAGGAGCAGAACCCCAGGAAAGATCTGAGCTCTGTGACTGTTGTCGGTCTCGGCCAAGAGGTAACTGCCTCCAACTTCTCAGGGTCTGTAGCCACTCCCTTTTCAGACACTATGTGTCCCAGATAGTTCACAGAGGATTGGTAAAACTGGTATTTCTCAGGAGAAAGCTTGAGTCCCTCTTCGCTGAGTCTTCTCAACACCTTCTCCAACCTGGCCTCATGTTCTTCCAAAGTCTTCCCGAAGACAATGACATCGTCCAAGTACACAAGGACTTCTATGAGGTTCATGTCTCCAACGGTCTTCTCCATGAGGCGTTGAAAGGTAGCAGGGGCTCCAGACAGGCCCTGAGGCATTCTGTTGAATTCAAAGAATCCCACTGGGGTTATGAAAGCTGTCTTCTCTCGGTCTTCCTGGTGCATGGGGATTTGATAGTACCCACTCTTGAGGTCCATTACACTGAACCACTTGGCACCAGACAAACTCTGTAAGGCATCCTCTATTCTCGGCGTGGTATACTGGTCAGGGATGGTCCTCCTGTTGAGAGTCCTGTAGTCGATACAAAGCCTCAACGACCCATTCTTCTTTCTGACCACCACTATGGGGGAGGCGTAGGGACTTCTAGACTCCCGAATCACACCAGTCTTCTTCAACTCCGCAAGCTGCTCCCTCAGATCCTCCAGATCAGCTAGAGGGACCCGCCTAACCCTTTCCCTGAAGGGTTTGTCTTCTTGGAGGCGGATTCGGTGGGTGGCACTCCTGGCACATCCCACATCAAACTCATCCTTTGAGAAAATCCTCTCCCATCTAGTCAGCTGGGCCTTGGCTCTCTCCTTCCAGGCTCCAGGTAGGTCCGGGTTCTCCATGGAAAGTTTTTCCCAAACATATCCTCCTTCACCCGTTCCTTTTACTTCAGACCAGCTGACTGGGGCCGCAGGACTCACCTGCCCTAACAGCATTCTGGCAGGGATCTCTATGGGTCTCTCCGTAGGGTTTCTCACACTCACTGGGACTCTTCCTCGAGCCTTCTTCGGGGCCTTGATTGAAATCACTTCCGGTATCACTTCCAGGCCTGAGTGATCCTCCCTTGGATCGGATTCCAGCATGACAAAGGGGCCAGGCTGCTCCCAGGTAAGCTTCACCGTGGCCCTGAGGCAGGCTACCTCTCCGGGCTGCAGCACCACTCCCTCTCTCCCAAGTCTCCACACCTTCCCTATCCCCTCTCCTGGGGTCTTCTGCTCTAGGACCAACCGTTGGTAGGCTGTCTTCAGCATGGGATGGATATTGGGATCTTGATGGTTACTCGCCTCCACTAGAGGGGTCAGAAGTCTTCGCACCAGATCCGTATTGGTCCCTATGATGAGGGACATCTTGCTGGCCCCGGGCGGTCTAGGACACACAACTGCCAGGGTGTCAAACACCTCTGTTTTCCCCGCCACAGATGGATCGAAGGTCAGCTTTATGGGCAGGTAACCATCGTAGGGGAAACTCTGAGTTCCCAGGCCCCATATCTCCAGCTCTTTTATCTTCTGTATAGGCAAATGGCTCAAGTGCCTATCATAGAAGTCTCTGTACAACAAAGTCACTTGAGCTCCAGTGTCCAGGAGGGCCTTCGTGTAGACTCCTTCCACCTGGATGGAGACAGTGGGGGACGGGCCGACCAATTCTTCTGGGAAGGGCCGGGTTGAGGCCACCCTCTTCTGGGGACCCGTCTTCATCCAGTTGGTTTTTGACTTTACTCTTTTTCGAGCCTGGTATGCATTGACCCTCCCCACAGTAATGGGAGTACGAACCCGCTGAGGGATGTTATTGTCTCTTATTTGTAGACATTCCTTCTGAGGGGTCTGGTTTCCTCTCTCTCTCTTCCTTCTATTCAGTTTGGAGTTCACTGAAAGGCATGGGCACCCGGTTGACTCCCTCACCGGGGCCCTCTGAAGTTTCCCGCCGGCTGGCGGTTATCTATCTTCTTCTTCTTCTTGGGACTGGAACACCTACTGGCGAAGTGGCCACTGCCCCCGCAGTTGTAGCATAGCATCTCTTCTCGGTCTCGAGTGGGGCTTGGTGTTGGTGTATCTGGAAACAACTCCCTCCTAGGACTTGGTTTCTCGGCTCCCCCTTGACCTTTCGCCATCATAGCAGTCAACATCTCCATCACCTGGGACATCTGTAACTTCAAAGTGTCCAGCTCCTTATCTCTAGCGGGAGTCATGGCCGGTGTAACTATTGCTACCGGTTGGTTGATGGGCTCGGTGAGATCTTCTTCCCTTTTCTCTTTCAGTAGGGCCTCTTCCTCTCTGATCATTCGGATGAGGTCAGTGTACTCCAGACTCTTCCCATCCTGTCGGGCACGTAGTGTCCATGCAATAGGATCCATGGGTTGAGCTCCCCTCAGTACCTGTTGAGTACGGGCCTCATCTACTTCCCCTGGGCTGATCCCCTTCTTTAGGATCATCCTATGCAGGATTTTATCTAAACGTCCCATGTAGTCTGATAGTTTTTCACCTTTCTTCTGGTAGCAATGCTCTAACTGATAAGCAAGCTCAGAGATTTTCTCTGTCCCACCAAACACAGTCTGTAGTACATCTAGATACTCCTGCGCATTACAGTCTGTCCTGCTCACCTTCAGGTTGCGTACGGCCTCTAGAGCAGGCCCCTTTAGACTTTCCACAATCCTCTGCTTCTTTCTGCGCTCTGGAACTTCCCATTCCTCTAGTGCCTGAGTTGCGCTATCTAACCACTCTTCAAATCCCTCTTCATCCGAAGGTACAGGTTTCCTCCCTGAAAACATCCGGAGTTTTCTGTACCCCGACATCGGGTAATCTGTGGGATCCTTCTTGCACTGGGCCACAATCTCCCCCAGGACAGCACACAGTTCTGCGCTAAGGGTGGCCGGTGCTGATCTGAGACTCTCGGGTGAGGTACAGGCCCCAGCCTGCGGTGATCCCGTTGGCGATGGCTCCTCCCCTGGGAGGCTAATGACCACTGACTGACTTGGGTCGGCCTTAGCCGCTTCACACCACGCTCTGACTCCCTGTGGGTCCATGCCGGTACCTCTGGAGTGTTTACCGCTGTCTCAGAAATCCCGGATTTACGAGCCCCCACGTATAGCGATACCCTCACTTAAGAGGGCCGCAAGTTTGGTTTGGGTCCTGAGCACAGCTCCGCCAACCCCCCGGCAATCTGCACTACCCACTTTGGCACAGTTAGTATCTAGCAATACACATTAAATCACTTATACTCTAAATATGTGTGTGTGCGTGGGTGGATAACTCAAGCTCATAGACAATCCTTGAAAGTATATAACTGACTTTACTTATTGTTTTTATAAAAGGAATAACATGAATCAAACATTTGGATTGCAACACATAAACAGGTCCCTGCAGTAACCAGTGATAAAGATAAACAGAGTAGTCAGCATAATAAAGTATTGCTATGCAACTCTAGTGCTGCCCCTTTTCAGCTACTTCCCCGCGTGGGTAAACTAACACCCAGCACTCTCTACCTATGCAGTCAGGCCTGACTGATCTAGATGGAAGTCCAGTAAAACAATATTCACTAGCAATCTTTCGGTGGTGCACTTGAAGAACAACTTTGTAATCCAAACGTATAATAATAAAGATAAAGCATCTGTCTTTAAACAGCTCTCACCACCCGGACAAGTCCAAATCCGGTTTCTCTGCCTTTTCGTCTAGGAACAGGAATCCACCGACCTCCGAGTCTTCAATCCTTCTGGTGTACTGCAGCAAGGAATGAGAAAATGTCTCTCAGGTGCAACTAAGCTGGCAGAGGGCTCTTTGGAAAAGAGCACAAGGCCCAGGCTTTAGGCCTTGTGCCTTCAGCAGTTCAGCACAGGCCTCCTCTTGCTAGGAAAGAGGGGGGTGTCCAAAGAGAGCGAACTAGGCCTCTCCCCCTCCTTATATTTCCTCCCCCATAAGTCTCTGGGGCATAACTCAAAGCATCCTGGGAACCAGCGGGGTTCTGGGAACAGTAGTTTTATAGTTCTTAAAGAGACCCCGCTACATAAGGAACATTCTTCTCACTGATCACCAATGTAAGGAACATTCTTCTCACTGACCACCAATGTAAGGAACATTCTTCCCACTGATCACCAATGTAAGGAACATTCTTCTCACTGACCACCAATGTAAGGAACATTCTTCTCACTGATCACCAATGTAAGGAACATTCTTCCCACTGATCACCAATGTAAGGAACATTCTTCTCACTGATCACCAATGTAAGGAACATTCTTCCCACTGATCACCAATGTAAGGAACATTCTTCTCACTGACCACCAATGTAAGGAACATTCTTCTCACTGATCACCAATGTAAGGAACATTCTTCCCACTGACCACCAATGTAAGGAACATTCCTCTCACTGACCACCAATGTAAGGAACATTCTTCCCACTGATCACCAATGTAAGGAACATTCTTCTCACTGACCACCAATGTAAGGAACATTCTTCCCACTGATCACCAATGTAAGGAACATTCTTCTCACTGATCACCAATGTAAGGAACATTCTTCTCACTGATCACCAATGTAAGGAACATTCTTCTCACTGATCACCAATGTAAGGAACATTCTTCCCACTGATCACCAATGTAAGGAACATTCTTCTCACTGATCACCAATGTAAGGAACATTCTTCTCACTGATCACCAATGTAAGGAACATTCTTCCCACTGATCACCAATGTAAGGAACATTCTTCTCACTGATCACCAATGTAAGGAACATTCTTCCCACTGATCACCAATGTAAGGAACATTCTTCTCACTGACCACCAATGTAAGGAACATTCTTCCCACTGATCACCAATGTAAGGAACATTCTTCTCACTGATCACCAATGTAAGGAACATTCTTCCCACTGATCACCAATGTAAGGAACATTCTTCTCACTGATCACCAATGTAAGGAACATTCTTCTCACTGATCACCAATGTAAGGAACATTCTTCCCACTGATCACCAATGTAAGGAACATTCTTCTCACTGATCACCAATGTAAGGAACATTCTTCTCACTGATCACCAATGTAAGGAACATTCTTCCCACTGATCACCAATGTAAGGAACATTCTTCTCACTGATCACCAATGTAAGGAACATTCTTCTCACTGATCACCAATGTAAGGAACATTTTTCCCACTGATCACCAATGTAAGGAACATTCTTCTCACTGATCACCAATGTAAGGGACATTCTTCTCAATGACCGCCAATGTAAGGGTCATTCTTCCAAACTAACCACCACTGTAAGAAGGGCATTCTTCCCACTGACCACCGATGTAAGGGGCATTCCTCCCACTGATCACCAATGTAAGGGGCATTCTTCCCACTGACCACCGATGTAAGGGGCATTCCTCCCACTGATCACTAATGTAAGAGGCACTTTTGCAAACTCACCACTACTGTAGATATAGCATTCTTTCGACCAGCCACCAATGTAAAGGGGCATTGTTCCCACTGACCACCACTGTAAGGGGAGATTTCTTCCTACCAACCACCAATGTAAGAAGGCCATTTTTACCACTGACCACAGATGTATGGGTGACATTCTTCCCACTGGCCACCACTGTAAGGGGGGGCTTTCTTTCCACTGACCACCAATGTAAAGGTGGCCTTCTTTCAACATACCACCAATAAAAAGGCTGTTTGTTCCAGACTCGCTATCAATTTATTTTAGCAAGGGTTCCCTGAGACCTGAGAATTGTTAAGGCTTCCTCTGGCTTAAAAAGGATGAGAAAAACTGAACCGTCTCTTACTTTAAGTACTTCACCTTGGAATCTTAGTTATTATCTCCCAGCGAGTCTCCAGCTAAACAATTCTCTTATATTGTCACTTAGTTACCATTTCCCACGGAGCCTCCGGCTAATCACTTCTGTTTCACTAATTACATTATTTTTACAATCTCTCCATTTTCGTGCTTTCTATTTCCCAATAATTATCACCTGAGCTCCCGTTGTTCTCATTACACCTCATTCTCCTTCTCCAACAGATTTCTTCTTCTTCTTTTATTATTGATTTATTTAGATTTTTAATTAATTTTAATTGGATGTATTTATTTTTCTTTATCTTGATGAAGGGGCCCCTTGGAACCTCTAAAAACGTGTTGGCCTTTCTTTATGGAATGCAACAACAAAGAAAATCAATCTGGATGAACGTGTGTTGGCGTGGAATTCTGTTTTTTTATTCTGCTACCACATTGTTATAAGAATATTGCTACGGCTACATTAGAGGATACATCAGAGCAGCGCTCCTCAACCTTTTTTCAGCAGTTTA
Organism: Lithobates pipiens; assembly: GCF_037356315.1. Classification (NCBI taxonomy): domain Eukaryota; kingdom Metazoa; phylum Chordata; class Amphibia; order Anura; family Ranidae; genus Lithobates; species Lithobates pipiens. The sequence continues at coordinate 12,114,806 of NW_027507786.1, forward strand.
AAAGTATTTAAAATCTAGAGGCAGCCCAGTGTACAGTGATAAAAAACGTCAGTGTTAATTATCAATGGGAAACCTGAGCCTGGGACAATGCACACAACTGCCTTGATGAGATTAATTTTATCAGAAGTTCACCCATCAAATCAGATGCCCCTTTCACATCAGAGGTTCCCATCACATTAGATGCCCCTCATATCATAGGTCCCCCATCACATCAGATGCCCCCCTTCACATCATAGGTCCCCCCATCACATCAGATGCCCCTCATATCATAGGTCTCCCATCACATCAGATGCCCCCTTCACATCATAGGTTCCCCCATCACATCAGATGCCTCTTTCACATCAGAGGTTCACCCATCACATTAGATGCCCCCTTTACATCAGAGGTTCACCCATCACATCAGATGCCCCCTTCACATCATAGATTCCCCCATTACATCAGAGGTTCCCCCATCACATCAGATGCCTCTTTCACATCAGAGGTTCACCCATCACATTAGATGCCCCCTTTACATCAGAGGTTCACCCATCACATCAGATGCCCCCTTCACATCATAGATTCCCCCATTACATCAGAGGTTCACCCATCACATTAGATGCCCCTTTTACATCAAAGGTTCCCATCACATCAGATGCCCCCTTCACATCATAGGTCCCCCCATTACATCAGATGCCCCTCATATCATAGGTCCCTCATCACACCAGATGCCCCCTTCACATCATAGGTTCACCCATCATATCAGATGCCCCCCTTCACATCATAGGTTCCCCCTTCACATCAGATGTCCTCTTCACATCATAGGTTCCCCATCACATCAGATGCCCCTTTTAACATCATAGGTTCCCCCATCACATCAGATGCCTCTTTCACATCAGAGGTTCACCCATCACATTAGATGCCCCATTTACATCAGAGGTTCACCCATCACACCAGATGCCCCCTTCACATCATAGGTTCCCCCATCACATCAGAGGCCCCCCATCACATCAGATGCCCCCCTTCACTTCAGAGGTTCCCCATCACATTAGATGCCCCCTTCACATCAGAGGTCCCCCATCACATCAGACACCCCCCTTCACCTCAGAGGTTCCCCATCACATTAGATGCCCCCTTCACATCAGAGGTTCGCCTATCACATCAGATGCCCCTTCATTCACATCAAAGGTTTACCCATCATATCAGATGCCCCCCTTGAGATCATAGGTTCCATCATCACATCAAATGCCCCCTTCACATAATAGGTTCACCCATCACATTAGATGCCCCCTTCACATCAGAGGTTCACCCATAACATCAGATGCCCCCTTCACATCAGACATTTCCCTATCACATCATATGCCCCTTGCACATCAGGGGTTCACCCATCACATCCGATGCACCCCTTCACATCAGAGGTTCACCCATCATGTAAGATGCCCCTTCACATCATAGGTTCCCCATAACATCAGATTCCTCCTCCACATCAGAGGTTTACCCAGCACATCAGATGCCCCCTTCACATCAGAGGTTTACCCAGCACATCAGATGCCCCCTTCACATCAGAGGTTTACCCAGCACATCAGATGCCCCCTTCACATCAGAGGTTCACCCATGACATCGGAGGTTCCCCATCACATTAGATGCCCCCCTTCACATCATAGTTGCCCCCTTCACATCAGAGGTTCCCCATCACGTCAGATACCCCCTTCACTTTATAGGTTCCCCATCACATCAGCTGCCCCCCTTCACATCCTATGTTCCCCCATCACATCAGATGCCCCCCTTTTCATCAGACTCCCACCTTCACATCAGAGGAAAGGAAAGGGAAGGGAAAGGAAAGGAAAAAGGCAGAAAGATAAGAAAGGGAAAGCAAAAGAAAGGGGAAGGAAATGGAAAAGGAAAGAAAAGAAAGGTAAAGGAAAATTAAAGAAAAAAGAAAGGGAAAGGAAAATTTAAGAAAAAAGAAAGGGAAAGGAAAATTTAAGAAAAAAGAAAGGGAAAGGAAAATTTAAGAAAAAAGAAAGGGAAAGGAAAATTAAAGAACAAAGAAAGGGAAAGGAAAGAAGAAGAAAAGGAAAGGAAAGAAAAATAAAGGGAAAGGAAATGTAAATGGAAATTAAAGGGAAAGTAAAGAAAAAGAAAAGAAAAGGAAAAGACTTGATCACCATCCCCAGTGTTGTTTCTCCTCAGTGAAGAGGAAAAGAAACATTGGGGGTTATTTATTAAAGCTAGAGAGGGCACAATGAGTCACAATTCTGCAGAGAAACCAATCAGCTTCCAGGTTTTATTACTAAAGCTTAATTAAACAAGCTGAAGTTAGAAGCCGATTGTGAATTGTGACAAATTTTGCTCTCTCTAGCTGTAGTAAATAAAACCCATTGAGTCTTTTGTCCTCACAAGAAAGACTAGATCAGAGTTAGATTCAGTTTAGTGTCAACATCATTGTGTTTAGATTCAAAAACAATAATGTCTACTATTACTTTCTGGTCTTACTATGAGCACAAAGATCAATTAACGCACATGTGTGATATCACTGCGATTTTCAGAGGTAGGGGAATTTATGCTGCAGCTTTTTTTGTGTGGTGGGTCTTGGTAATGCCAACAAAATATACAGCTAAATTTTTTAATTATTTTATTTTTTATTTTTTCAATTTTGGGCCAGTTTTGGTTTGATAATACAAATAAATCAGGGGAAATCCAATGAAATTAAAAAGCCCAATCTGTCCCTGAAAAAGCAAAACAAAAACGAGGTATAATCTCCCTGGATACACTAAGAAGTTTTAATGATATAAACAGATTTACCAACACACGTCAAAGTTGTAAAATTGGGTTTGGGTGTTAAGGTTTGTTTTAAACCGCGTACACACGACCGGACTTTTCGACGGACTAGGTCCAACAGACTTTACGAATAAATGGACTTGGCCACACACAATCACACCAAAGTCTGACGGATTTGAACGTGATGACGTACGACCGGACTAGAAGAAGGAAGTTCATAGCCAGTAGCCAATAGCTGCCCTAGCGTCGGTTTTTAGTCCGTCGGACTAGCATATACACGAATGGATTTCTCCATAGGAACTGGGTCCGGCGGAGTTCCAGTATTGTGTCGAATGCTGTCCCCCGTCGGATAGTGTCCGCCCTGTACTGGGCTTGCGCAGTACGGAAGACAAGGAGACGCCAAAGGTCTCCAAAGATGAACGGCGCCTGCGCACTGAGTCCAGGTTCAAGCCCCACCATCCAAGTGGACATAGAGTTAGAATGAAAAAATTGCAGAGCGAAGCGAGGCCGTGCCCGCGAGGGGCCCTGTTACTAAGTGCTACTGTATGTCCACTTGGATGGTGGGGCTTCAACCTGGACTCAGTGCGCAGGCGCCGTTCCTCTTCTGAGACTTTCAGACTCTCCTTGTCCTCCGTACTGCGCAAGCACTGCGCCTGCGCAGTACAGGGCGGACACTATCCGATGGGGGGGGGCAGTTTTTGGCAGAACACCGGCCGAAAAATTTGAAACATGTTCTATTTCTAAAGTCCGTCAGATTTTTGGACAGCAAAGGTCCGATGGAGCCCACACGCGATGGAATTGTCTGATGGATTCATTCCGTCTGACCTTTGCTGTTGAAATGTCCGGTCGTGTGTACACGGTATTACTTCGGACAGGAAGAGGTTAAAAACACACAATAATGTATCCCAATAACCTCCATAGTCATAAGCACAGAGTGAATTTCTACGATGCAAACTTAATTCAGGTGCATGCTGCTAGTGTGAAGAAATCCTGATGGACCTGAATAGAGTTATACGTTTTGCTGCGATTCTCATGCAGGACGTGGTCATAATAAGAAAGCAGAAGGATGAGATCTCAGCAATCCGGCTCATCGCAGGTTATTAGGGGAGAGAATGGCATTAGGGAACTAATCAGCTGTTAAACAGATAAGTGTCTTGCCAGCCGAGCGGAACGTGGCACAGATGCTTCTCTATCCATCGCCTGAACTCCATTACCGGAATTATTCGGATTGTCTGCTGTGTCTGGACTGACCCCAACATTCGTCTGGATGCATTTGGGCTTGTGAATGAAAGCTGAAACAAGGGAAGATCCGTCTTATTTCACAGCCGCGAAACGAGTGGCGATCCAGCCAAGGGGTTACCTGATCATTGCTATCAGGTCCTGACCAGGGATGGACACAATGGTTTGGGTGAAATTGATTTAACCAGAAAATTAACATTGGCAAAATTTTGACCAACTTTAAACTCTACTTACGAGAAATTTCCCTAAAAATAGCTAATAAAAAATAAAAAAAATGATCGTTTCTGTAATTTAATAATTATTTTTTTGATTCGATTTTTTTCCTTTTTACTCTTTATTAGAGCAAGGTTTCTTAATCTTTGATCAGTGGTGGCACCTTTTAAGATTATGCCAAATCTCAAGGCACCCTAGTTTAAAATGTCGTAAAAACATAAAGATTATAAAACTTAAATGTTACATATCAATAGGAAACATGAGCTTTGGAAGATGCACACAACCACCTTGATAATATTAATTTAATATCCAAAGCCTTCAACATAGAGGTTCCCTTATCACATCAGAGCCCCCCTATTTATGACAGTATCCCAACACATCAGAGTGCTCCATCACCACACAGTGCCTCCAACACATCAGAAGCAACAATCACAGAGCCCCCCAATCACACATTCCCCCCATCACAAAGCCCCCCAATGACAGAGCCCCCCCAATCACACAGTCCCCATCACAAAGCCCCCCAATGACAGAGCCCCCCAAATCACACAGTCCCCCATCACAGAGCCCCCAAATCACACAGCCCCCCATCACAGAACCCCCCAATGACAGAGCCCCCCAATCACACAGTCCTCCCATCATTGAGCCCCCCAATCACACAGTCCTCCCATTACAGAGCCCTCCAATCATACAGTCCCCCCATCACAGAGCCCCCCAATCACACAGTCCCCCATCACAGAGCCCCCCCAATGACAGAGCCCCCCAATCACACAGTCCTCCCATCATTGAGTCCCCCAATCACACAGTCCTCCCATTACAGAGCCCTCCAATCATACAGTCCCCCCATCACAGAGCCCACCAATCACACAGTCCCCCATCACAAAGCACCACAATGACAGAGCCCCCCAATCACGCAATCCCCCATCACAGAGCCCCCCAATCACACAGCCCCCCCAATCACAGTCTCCCATCACAGAGCCCTCCAATCACACAGTCTGCCTATCACAGAGCACCCCAATGACAGAGCCCTCCAAACACACAGTCCCCCCAATCACACAATCCATCACAGAGCCCTACAATCACATAGTGCCCCCATCACAGAGCCCCCCAATCACACAGTCCGCCCATTACAGTGCCCTCCAATTACACAGTCCCCCCATCAAAGAGTCTTACAATCACACAGCAGTCCCCACATCACTATGCCCCCCAATAACACAGTCCATCACAGAGCCCCCCAATCACAGTCCCTCATCACACAGCCCCCAGTGAGTCCTCCAATCACACAGTCCCCTCATTACAGAACCCTCCAATCACACAGTCCCCCATCACAGTGCCCTCCAATTACACAGTCTCCTCATCAAAGAGCCTCCCAATCACACAGTCCCCACATCACTATGCCCCCCAATAACAGTTCCCCATCACACAGTCCCCCCATTACAGAGCGTCCAATCACACAGTCCCCCCATCACAGAGCCTCCCAATCACCCAGTCACCCATCACAAAGCCTCCCCAATAACAAAGCCCCCACATCACTATGCCCCCAATAACACAGTCCATCACAGAGCCCTCCAATCACACAGCCCCCCATCACAGAGCCCCCCCCCAATGACAGACCCCCCAATCACACAGTCCACCATCACAGAGCCCCCCATCACAGAGCCCCCCAATGACAAAGTCCCCCAATCACACAGTCCCCCATCACAAAGCACCACAATGACAGAGCCCCCCAATCACGCAGCCCCATCACAGAACCCCCCAATCACACAGCCCCCTCCAATCTCACAGTCCATCACAGCACCCCCCAAGCACAGTCTCTCATCACAGAGCCCTCCATTCACACAGTCTGCCTATCACAGAGCACCCTGATGACAGAGCCCTCCAATCACACAGTCCCCCCAATCACACAGTCCATCACAGAGCCCTCCAGTCACACAGTCCCCCCATCATAGAGCCCTCCAATCACAGAGTGCCCCCATCACAGAGCCCCCCAATCACACAGTCCCCCATTACAGAGCCCTCCAATCATACAGTCCCCCCATCACAGAGCCCTCCAATCACACAGTCCCCCATCACAGTGCCCTCCAATTACACAGTCCCCCCATCAAAGAGTCTCCTAATCACACAGTCCATCACAGAGCCCTCCAATCATACAGTCCCACCATCATAGAGCCCTCCAATCACACAGTGCCCCCATCACAGAGCCCCCCAATCACACAGTTCCCCCATTACAGAGCCCTCCAATCATACAGTCCCCCCATCACAGTGCCCTCCAATTACACAGTCCCCCCATCAAAGAGTCTGACAATCACACAGTCTGCACATCAGTATGCCCCCCAATAACACAGTCCATTACAGAGCCCCCCAGTCACAGTCCATCATCAAACTGCCCCCAATAACAGAGCCCTCCAATCACACAGTCCCGCCATTACAGAGCCCTTCAATCACACAGTGCCCCATCACAGAGCCTGCCAATCACACAGTCCCCCATCACAGTGCCCTCCAATTACACAGTCTCCCCTTCAAAGAGCCTCCCAATCACACTGTCCCCACATCACTATGCCCGCCAATAACATAGTCCATCACAGAGCCCCCCAATCACAGTCCCCATCACAAAGCCTCCCCAATGACAAAGCCCCCCAATCACACAGTCCCCACATCACTATGCCCCCAATTTCACAGTCCATCACAGAGCCCTCCAATCACACAGTCCCCCATCACAGAGTCCTCCAATCAGACAGTCCCCACATCACTATGCCCGCCAATAACATAGTCTATCACAGAGCCCCCCAATCACAGTCACCATCACAAAGCCTCCCCAATGACAAAGCCTCCCAATCACATAGTCCCCACATCACTATGCCCCCAATAACATAGTCCATCACAGAGCCCTCCAATCACAGTCCCCATCACAAAGCCTCCCCAATGACAAAGCCCCCCAATCACACAGTCCCCACATCACTATGCCCTCAATAACCAGTCCAACACAGAGCCCTCCAATCACACAGTCCCCCATCACAGAGCCCTCCAATCACACAGTCCCCCATCACAGAGCCCTCCAATCACACAATTCCCCATCATAGAGCCCTCCAATCACACAGTGCCCCCATCACAGAGCCCCCCAATCCCACAGTCCCCCATTAGAGAGCCCTCCAATCACACAGCCCCCATCACAGAGCCCTCCAATCACACAGTCCCCCATCATAGAGCCCTCCAATCACACAGCACCCCCATCACAGAGCCCCCCAATCACACAGTCCCCCATTACAGAGCCCTCCAATCATACAGTCCCCCATCACAGAGCCCTCCAATCACACAGTCCCCAATCACAGAGCCCTCCAATCACACAGTCCCCCCCATCACAGTGCCACCCAATCACAAAGTCCCCCATTACAGAGCCCCCCAATCACACAGTCCCCACATCACTATGCCCCTTAATAACACCTTCCATCACAGAGCTCTCCAATCACACAGCCCCCCATCACAGAGCCACCCAATGACAGAGTCCCTAATCACACAGTCCCACTATCGCAGAACCCCCCCATCACACAGTCCTCTCTACCTATCAGATGGTGGCAGATAGACCCCTAATGTAAAGAGAACCTGTCACCAAACAATCCATCACAATAGGGGGCTTTTTGCCCACTATCTGATGGAAAAAAGAAAAAATTAAGTGTAAAAAAATCAAGTTAAACCCAAACACTTTAAATCTCCCTCAAAAATGTTTTGGAGTACCCCGCCAGCATTTTATTCTCTAGGCTTTCAGAACATATATCATGTTTTGGTGGTTTACATAATCTTTTTTTTAAATGTGTGCAAAAAAAATAAAAAAAATGGCCCTGGCAGTGAAAGGGTTAACCACTGGCCGATCAGTTATACTGCAGCAGGGTGGCTCTCTTGTGGCTCTCTTGTGGCTCTCTTGTGCAAATCTACGTACCGGTACTTCGTGTAGTAGATACAGTGGGCGTGCGTACGGCGGCGGAGCCAATGTGTGCGGCCCACGGCCACGATATCCGCCAGCCAACAGCGATCTCTCCACAGAGAGGCAGAATGGGGATCTGCCTGTGTAAACAAACAGATCCCCATTCTGTCAGGGGAGAAGAGTGAGATCGTCTGTTCCTAGTGATCAGAAATAGCGATCTCTCTCTACTCCCAGGCAGTCTCCCCCTCCCCCCCCACAGATAGAAACACCTCCCTAGGGAACACTTAAACCCTTGATCGCCCCTTAGTGTCATCCCTTCCCTGCCAGTGACATTTATACAGTAATCAGTGCATTTTTATAGCTCTGATCGCTGTATAAATCCACAGAGAGGCAGAACGGGGATCTGCCTGTGTAAACAAACATATCCCCCTTCTGTCAGGGGAGAAGAGTGAGATCGTCTGTTCCTGATCCCAAACACTGGAGCGGTGCGCTGGCAGGACGTCAGGAAAAGTCCTGCCAGCAGATTGTTAGGAGCGGTGAAGGAGCGGTGTGTTTACTGCTCCTCCTCCGCTGCTCCCCATTGAAATCAATGGGGCAGCACTGCAATACCGCCGGCAAAACGCCGCTATTGCTATTGGCCGAAATGCGCAAAAAATCCGACGGTAAAACGACGCTGAAAATAGCAGCGTTTTACCGCCGACGCTATGGGCGGCTTGGTGTGAAAGCCGTCTAAATCTATCCCCTATTTTGTAAGCGCTATAACTTTTGTGCAAACCAATCACTATACGCTTATTGCGTTTTTTTTTTTGTTTTTTTTTACCAAAAATTTGTAGCAGAATACATATTAGTCTAAACTGATGAAAAAAAATTTTTTTTATTTTTTTTTTACATTTTTTTGGGAGATATTTATTGTAGCAAAAAGTATAAAATATTGTTGTTGTTTTTTTTTTTCCACAATTGTCTTTTTTTGTTTATAGCGCAAAAAATAAAAACCGCAGAGGTGATCAAATACCACCAAAAGAAAAGCTCTATTTGTGGGGAATTAAGGACATAAATGTTGTTTAGGTACAGCGTCGCACGACCGCACAATTTTCAGTTAAAGCGCCGCAGTGCCGTATCGCAAAAAAAAAAAAAATGCCCTGGTCATTAACGGGGGGTAAATCCTTTCCGGGGGCTGAAGTGGTTAAAATAATCCATAAAAGAAATGATTTACCCAGTATCCCGCGATAAGGAATAATTCTTGTATTTTTTGGGGGATATGTAATGGAATACGTTGCGTTCTATGATGACTTTACAGTACTAAGCACCGTTTCGGTTGGAGGACTTTTTGACTCCTTTAGTCCCTTCCCACCAGCACCTGTAGGGTTGTACCCCCCCCCCCCCCCCGGGGTATTATTCTAGAACATTCCTTTAAAACAAATGTTTGATGTGACTTTCACACCTCATGTCGCATCGCTATATATTTTCAAGATTGTATTTCTATAGGATTTAAAGTGCACCCCCAGGCAGTGCAATCACCACCCTTCCTGAACAAAAAAAATAAAAATGAAGGAAAGCCAAATTGCATATTGTTTTCAGTGATATTCTCCTTATACTGTTCTCTCTGTAGACCTGCAATAAGACGAGAAGAGCAGCAAAGCCAATTATTTGCAAAATGCTACCAAATAGAATGAACAACATACATTATAGTGTGAAATATATATATTTTTTAAATGATCCCAACAAGACGGGTCACCGAGGCCTCAGGCACACCGGATGTTTTTAATGCTGCTGTTAGGGGCGTGTGAGATTTTTTTTTCTGCCTTTTTTTACATAGGCGTTTAGAGGAGTTTAGAAGCGGGGGCGTTCAGAGCGGTGGTCTCCAAACTGCGGCCCTGGGGCCAGATGCTGCCTTTTGTTTGCTTTTATCTGACCCTTGGAGGACTATTCTATCCCCTGACACCAACGACGGGACAACACTCCTGCCATTGACACCAACAATGGGTCACAATTCCTCCTATTGACACAAATGATAGTATACAGTTCCACCCAATGACACCAACAATGAGGCACTGTTCCTCCCAATGACATCAACAACAGTAGTGTCTCATTGTTTTCTCTCACTGACATATACAATAGGGCACAATTCCTCCCAAAAACACAAATGATGGGGCACATTTGCTCCCACTTACACCGACAATGGGGCACAATTCCTTCCACTTACATTAACAGTGGGCACTATTGCTTCCACTGACACCAGTGTTGGGGTACAATTCCTACTGACACCAATCATGGGGCACTATTCCTCCAATTAACACCAATGATGGGACACTATTCCTCCCACTTACACCAATGATGGGGCACTATTCCACTGACACCAATGATGGGGCATGATTCCTCCCACCGACACCAATGATGGGGCACTATTCCTCCCACTTACACCAATGATGGGACACTATTCCTCCCACTGTTACCAATGATGGGGCACTATTCCTCCCACTGACACCAATGATGGGGCACTATTCCTCCCACTGACACCAATGATGGGGCACTATTCCTCCCACTGACACCAATGATGGGGCACTATTCCTCCCACTGACAGCAATGGAGGGGCACTATTTCTTCCACCTACATCAACGATGGGGCACTATTCCTCCCACTGACACCAATGATGGGGCACTATTCCTCCTACTGACACCAATGATGGGGCACTATTCCTCCCACTGACACCAACCAAGGGATACTATTTCTCCCAGATACTAATGATAGAGCACTATTGTTCCCACTGATACCAATGATGGGGCACTATTACACTGACACCAATGATGGGGCATGATTCCTCCCACTGACACCAATGATGGGGCACTATTCTTCCCACTTACACCAATGATGGGACACTATTCCTCCCACTGTTACCAATGATGGGGCACTATTCCTCCCACTGACACCAATGATGGGGCACTATTCCTCCCACTGACACCAATAATGGGACACTATTCCTCCCACTGACAGCAATGAAGTGGCACTATTTCTTCCACCTACATCAACGATGGGGCACTATTCCTCCCACTGACACCAATGATGGGGCACTATTCCACTGACACCAATGATGGGGCATGATTCCTCCCACCGACACCAATGATGGGGCACTATTCCTCCCACTTACACCAATGATGGGACACTATTCCTCCCACTGTTACCAATGATGGGGCACTATTCCTCCCACTGACACCAATGATGGGGCACTATTCCTCCCACTGACACCAATGATGGGGAACTATTCCTCCCACTGACAGCAATGGAGGGGCACTATTTCTTCCACCTACATCAACGATGGGGCACTATTCCTCCCACTGACACCAATGATGGGGCACTATTCCTCCTACTGACACCAATGATGGGGCACTATTCCTCCCACTGACACCAACCAAGGGATACTATTTCTCCCAGATACTAATGATAGAGCACTATTGTTCCCACTGATACCAATGATGGGGCACTATTACACTGACACCAATGATGGGGCATGATTCCTCCCACTGACACCAATGATGGGGCACTATTCTTCCCACTTACACCAATGATGGGACACTATTCCTCCCACTGTTACCAATGATGGGGCACTATTCCTCCCACTGACACCAATGATGGGGCACTATTCCTCCCACTGACACCAATAATGGGACACTATTCCTCCCACTGACAGCAATGAAGTGGCACTATTTCTTCCACCTACATCAACGATGGGGCACTATTCCTCCCACTGACACCAATGATGGGGCACTATTCCTCCCACTGACACCAATGATGGGGCACTATTCCTCCCACTGACACCAATGATGGGGCACTATTCCTCCCACTGACACCAATGATGGGGCACTATTCCTCCCACTGACACCAATGATGGGGCACTATTCCTCCCACTGACACCAAACATGGGATACTATTTCTCCCAGATACTAATGATGGAGCACTATTGTTCCCACTGATACCAATGATGGGGCACTATTCCTCCCACTGACACCAATGATGGGGCACTATTCCTCCCACTTACACCAATGTTGAGGTACTATTTCTCCCACTAACACCAATGATGGGGCACTATTCCTCCCACTGACAGCAATAAAGGGGCACTATTTCTTTCACCTACATCAATGATGGGGCACTATTCCTCCCACTGATACCAATGATGGGGCACTATTTATTACACCGACATCAATGATGGGGCACCATTCCTCCCACTGACACCAATGATGAGGTGTTATTCCCCCCACCCCCCCAAGGACATTGTTTACTTCTAGTGAAGCCAGGATATTTCTTTCTCTGACTAAGTGCAACCCTTAAGAGGTTTTACACTATCCAGCGTTTTATGTTTTATTTGGGTCTGACTACACGATCGTCGTTTGGGTGGAGTTCCCCTGGATGCTCTGGAGCTGTTCCTGGCGTGGTTCCTTTGTACATCTCCTGCCGATCACCCCTACCAGAACATAGTAATCAAGCCTGTTTGTCCCTTCATAATAAAGGGTCCAGGCTCTCTGGTAAGAGTCCAACCTATTGTGGCGGTGGCGTGTTCACTTGGTGAAGGGATTGGATAACCTTATCCACAGTTGAATCATGGAGTTTGCCATTTGACCATTATGGTCCGTTTGGCCACTGGTTAAGATCATTGACCTAATATGACCACTGGTCAAGACCATTTAACTAAAATGGGCACTGGTCAAGGTCATTGACCTAATATAGCCACTGGGTAAGGTCGTTGACCAAATATGACCACTGGTCGAGACCATTTAACTTATCTGGCCACTGGTCAGTGTTATTGAACTAATATGGCACTGGTTAAGGTCACTGACAAAATATGGCCACTGGTCAAGGTCAATGAACTAATATGGCCATCATAGGTGTGCACACAGGGTGTGGCAGGTGTGCCTGAACACATCCTAATCACCCTGTGTGGCTCAGATTCCCCCTGTTTAGATCCCTGATATTTCACCAAAGTCCCCATAATGGGGGCCCCTAAAAAATTGTAAATAAAAAATAATTAAAAAAATAAAATTGTAAAAAATAAAATAATAAAAACGACTGACACCATCCACTGCCCTACTAACACCAATCTCTGCTCTACTGACACTGTCAGTATATATACGCATGTACACACCCTAATTAAAAAGGCTATGCACACTTATGATGGCCACTGGTCAAGCCCATTGAATTAATAATGCCACTGGTCAAGGCCATTAAACTAATATGGCACTTGTTCAAGGCCATTGAAATAATATGGCCACTGGTTAAGGCCAGTAATATTATTATTATTATTATACACGATTTATATAGCGCCAACGGTTTACACAGTGCTTTACAATGTATAGGGGGGACAACACAAGCACAGTACAGTTCAACACAAAAGGTACGGGAGGGCCCTGCTCATAGAACATTCTAATGGGAGGAGCAGATGAGGTTGAAGTAGATAGGGGCGATGTTGTGAATGGGCTTGTATGTTATGGTATGATCATAACCATTATGACCATTTTTCAACGCCATTGAACTAATATGACCATTGGTCAAGGCCATTGAAGTAATATGACCACTGGTCAAGGTCATTGAACTAATATAACCATTGTTCAATGCCATTGAACTAATATGACCATTGGTCAAGACCACTGAAGTAATATGGCCACTGGTCAAGGCCATTGAAGTAATATGCCCATTGTTCAAGGTCATTGAACTAATATGACCATTGTTCAACGCCATTGAAGTAATATGACCACTGGTCAAGGTCATTGAAGTAATATGGCCACTGGTCAAGGCCATTGAACTAATATGGCCATTGTTCAAGGCCATTGAAGTAATATGACCACTGGTCAAGGTCACTGAAGTAATATGGCCATTGGTCAAGGTCTTTGAACTAATATGGCCATTGTTCAACGCCATTGAACTGATATGACCATTGGTCAAGACCACTGAAGTAATATGTCCACTGGTCAAGGCCATTGAAGTAATATGCCCATTGTTCAAGGTCATTGAACTAATATGACCATTGTTCAACGCCATTGAAGTAATATGACCACTGGTCAAGGTCATTGAAGTAATATGGCCACTGGTCAAGGCCATTGAATTAATATGGCCATTGTTCAAGGCCATTGAAGTAATATGACCACTGGTCAATGCCATTGAACTAATATGACCATTGGTCAAGGCCATTGAAGTAATATGGCCAATGGTCAAAGCCATTGAACTAATATGACCATTGGTCAAGGCCATTGAAGTAATATGGCCATTGGTCAAGGCCATTGAACCAATATGGCTACTGGTCAAGGCCATTGAAGTAAAATGACCACTGGTCAAGGTTATTGAAGTAATATGGCCACTGGTAAATGCCATTGAACTAATATGGCCATTGGTTAAGGCCAGTAAAGTAATATGGCCACTGGTCAAGGTAATTGAAGTAATATGGCCACTAGCCAAGGTCATTGACCTAATATGGTCATGTGGCCATATTAGGTCAATGATGTCACAAGCACCCCCGCCCCATTGTGTATGTGCAGCTGTGGGGCGGAGGATGTCTCATCCACAGCTGATTGGCCCAGGAATGACAACTGCCAGCTCATCACTGGTTGTCAGCCTAGAATAGTAAGTGTGTTAGTGGCAGGATCACCAGGTGAAAATAAAGAGAAAAAGCCTAAAAGGAAACGAATGCAGCCACCACATCTGAAGTCTGGTAAGTTGCAATATATTACATTTTTATTCTTGGTTTTTGATGCACTTTACATTTTGGCAGATGAGAAATGAGAGGTTTATTTAAAAAGGCCGATATCTATAATAATGGAACACAGAGGTCTCTTTTTTGACGTTGGTTCAGGTCCTTGTCCCTCTTCCTCCCGCCAAGCTTCTTATCTCCGCGCAGAGAGTGATGGCCATGTGATCCAGGAGTGAATCAATTACTATTTTTCATCTTTGACAAAGTAATTAAGACTGCGGTGGCTTGTTAATTCAGTGTGAATGGCTGTGCCGGAGATGGATGCAGATTTACAGCCAGTGGTTGTGAAGGAGATTATCGCAGCGTAGAGTCAGATGATGGAAGCAGCGGCTCCCATGGGACCTCATCCCTGCCTAAATATTATGGAGTACAAGCGCCCTGGGAAGGAAATGGACTCGATTTAATCATTGGTCAGCTCCGCGGGGGCGCCTTTCCCACGCCGTACACAGGACGCCTCCTTGTATCAATATGTGCGTTCGGCTGGGCTCCATATTAGAACAATGCTGCCTTATTAAAAGGGATCTTGTTACTTTTTGTTCTTTTATACTCCATTGTTTGATAATTAATTATGTGGTCATTATTTACAGAAAAATTAATGTTTTTTTTTTTCTGCCATTTCATTTTACAATTTTTGAGTCCTTCCAATTACACACAATATCTGTGCTTTGATGCTTTGAGCCTCCGAAACGCGTTTGCTGTTTTATGTCGTCTAATACCAGAAATAAAACAGGTATTTTTTTTTTTTGGGCGGTGGTCTAAAACACAAAAAAAACAACATAGATGCACTTTAACCCCTTCCTGCCCACCCAGGAACCCCTTTAACCGATTCTGGACCACCCCCCACGTACATGTACTGTGGCAGGGCGGCTGTTCAGCACAAAATCGCGTACCTGTACCTCATTTTCAGTTCTGGGTCTGGAGTGCACATGAACGCCGCTAGCAACCCACCAATCAGTGGGTCCGGTGGACACGACGTTCACTGGCATCCAGCGATCGTTCCCAAGAGAGGCAGAACTGCTGTCTGCCTATGTAGGCAAGGCAGATCGCCGTTCTGTGAGAGGGGAAGATGGAGATCTTGTGTTTCTGCTAAGCAGGAACATGGATCTCTGTCTTCCCGCGGTCAAAGCATTCCACACCTCAGTTAGCAAGCACTTCCAAGGAACAGATTTAACCCTTTGATGGTAAAATAATGGCGGCCACACAAAATATTGACACTTTGGGCCCAATTTGGACATTTTCACTTAGGGGTGTACTGACTTTTGTTGCCAGCGGTTTAGACATTAATGTCGCCGCCTTCTCTTCAATTCTCTTCTTTTCTTCTTCCTTGAAATGTTGACTCGACGCTGTCTCTGGTCGTAATGACAGGGACGTGTTGCGCGGCGACTTATATAGAGACAATGGGCGGGGTCATCGGGCAAGAAGAACCAAAGAGGGGGACAAGACCCCCGAAGAGGGGGACAAGACCCCCAAAGTCGGAAGAAGAGACGGCGACAGAAGACCTGGCCATCGCTAGTAATAGAGCTAAAGGAAGAAAGCGGAGGCCCGGCAAGAAGAACCGAAGAGGGGGACAAGACCCCCGAAGTCGGAAGAAGACCCCCGGGCGGCGACAAAGAAAGCCAAGCTCCTCCGCTATCTTCTGCTAGCTCTTTTACTAGCGGAGGACCCCGGCTTTCTTTGTCGCCGCCCAGGGGTCTTCTTCCGACTTCGGGGGTCTTGTCCGGCGAGAAGACCCCCAAGACGGAAGAAGACCCCCGGAGCTGTGCAATAAATTATTTTAAACCCTTGTGTGTTGTGTTTTATTTACATTTTTTTTTCACAGGTGAATGGGTACATTGTACCCCATACACATTCACATAGGGTGGGGGGCCGGTATCTGGGGCCCGCAGACCCCGACAACCAACAGCCAGGGTTGTCGGGAAGAGGCCCTTATCCTCATCAACGTGGGGACAAGGTGCTTTGGGGTGGGAGGGCTGCACTGCCCCCCTTCCCCAAAGCACCCCCCATGTTGAGGGCACGCGGCCTGGTACGGCTCAGGAGGGGGGGCGCTCACTCGTCCCCATCCCCTTTCCTGACCGGCCGGGCTGCGTGCTCAGATAAGGGTCTTATATGGTCCTGGGGGGGGACACCCATGCCGTTTTTTCGGCAAAGGGCTTCCCCTTTAAGTCCATACCAGGTGACGGGGCCAGCGACGTGTGACTTCCTTTGCTAGTCCCGGCTACCTGTAGCCGTGTTCAAAATGAATGGACTTTCCTCCCTGTGTGGGTAAGTCCGTTCATTTTCAAAAGTACGGCGGACTCCCGCCATAGTCCGTTTGTGTGTGGGCAGGTCCGCTCGTTCGGAAAGTCCGGCAGACTTTCCAGCGGTTTGTCCGCCAGACTAAGTCCGCCAGATAGTCTGATCATGTGTACGCGGCATAACAGTTTCAGGTGTTTGACCATAATTTGGTATGTGTAGTCTAAATCGATGGTCTCCAAACTATGGCCCAGGGGCTGGATGTGGGCCTTTGGTTGCCTTTATCTGGACACTATTCCTGCTACTGACCTCAACAATGGACACTATTCCTCCCACTGATACCAACCTTGGGGTTTCCTCCCACTGACACCAATGATGGGGCACTATTCCTCCCACTGATACCAATGATGGGGCACTATTCCTCCCACTGACACCAATGACGGGACACTATTCCTCCCAATTACACCAACCATGGGTACTATTCTTCCCACTGACACCAACAATGGGCAGTTGGGCACTCTTCCTCCAACTGATGCCAACAAAAGGGCATTATTCCCCCCACTAACACCAACAACAGGGCACTATTCCTCCCCACTGACACCAATGATGGGGCACTATTCTTCTCACTGGCATCAACAACAGGACACTTTTCCTCCCACTGACACCAATGATGTGGCACTATTCCTCCCTCATTGACACCAACAATGGATCACTAGTCCTCATACTGTCATTAACAATGAGCACTCTTCCTCCAACTGACACCAACAAACAACAGGGCACTAATGCTCCCACTGCTGCCAATGATGGGGCACTATTATTCTCACTGGCATCAGCAACAGGACACTATTGCACTCACTGACACCAACCATGGGACACTATTCCTCCTACTGAAACCAACAATGGGGCACTTTTCCTCCCACTGTCACCAATGATGGGACACTATTTTCCCCCAGTACCAAAGATGCATGGTCTAAATCATAGGTGCCCAACCTGCGGCCCTCCAGCTGTTGGGGAACTAAAAGTCCCATGAGGCATTGCAAGGCTAACAAGTGCAAGCATGGCTTTCAGAGGCATGATGGGACTTTTAGTTTTGCAACAGCTGGAGGGCCGCAGGTTGGACACCCATGATCCAAATAATCCACAATGAAAGAAGCACCTCAAGCAAGTTCCTCTAGTATCTCTTACCACCAGTTTGTGTGAAGTTCTATATCTAGGATGAGAACATACAGGAGGACATAGAGTTATAACAAGCCTGCAGGTTACTACGCTTTCCAAACTGGTTTGAACTGGTCCTTCAACATACTTCTGGAAGTTGTTCTCAGCCCTATCAGTGGTTTACATTTTGGTTTTCTGGTCCTTTAATTATTGGATTGTAATAAATAGGATTTATTTTCCATATGACCATGGATAAAATTCCCTTTCTACATAGCAGACCTGTCTACTCTGCAAGATGAATATCACTGAAAACATCATCCCATTATCATCATCGGTGCGATCATTATTATTATTGGTTGTCCTCCTGTGTTCCGGAGATAATGGCCGGCCTCTGTCTCTGGGGGTCATTCATTTTACACTCTGTCACTTCATTGTCTTTGGTAAATGGGAATTCACTAAATAGTCTCATTATCCCACCACATGTCCCACATGCACAGTCCTCACTGAGAGCAATGAAATGCTGTTCTATCGCTGCGACTTTAAAATGAAGCCAAAACCAAAATGCAGAAAAGACCATTGTTTGCTGCTTTCCTTGTTTTGTAGATACAACTGAGAAGAACAAGTAATATTCCCAGAAAGCAGATTCCATCAAACAGGCCCCATCCACAAAGGAATTCTGCAAGTTAACCTTTAAATACATCAGGGGGTGAATGGGGGGGGGGGGGGGGGGGTTTAATATGAAACCAAAATCAAGAACACGGGACTTGACCTCAAACTGGAGGAAAGTTCAAAACTAATCTTAAAAAGTATTAAATAGCAAACCCCGCCAATTTTCAGAATTTGAAAATGGAATAGAAGTCTCTCATTTTCTATTTTTACCTCAACAAACCATTCTTTCTTTCTGCCTTCCTTTCTTTTTATTCTCTTCCCATCTCTTTCCCCCTCTCTCTCGTTGACCTTCTCCCTCTGTTCTATGTCACTCTCTTTATCTATAACTATTATTTCTTTCTCTTTCTTTCTTTCTTTCTTCCTTCCTTTCTTTTTTTCTCTTCCCATCTCTTTCCCCCTCTCTCTCTTTGACCTTCTCCCTCTGTTCTTTGTCAGTCTCTTTATCTATATCTATTATTTCTTTCTCTTTCTTTCTTTCTTTCTTTCTTTATGTCTTTCTTTGTTTATTTCTTTCTTCCTTCCTTTCTTTTCTTTCTCTTCCCATCTCTTCACCCATCTCTCTCTTTGACCTTTGCCCTCTGTTCTATGTCATTCTCTTTATTTATCTCTATCTATTCTTTCTTTCTTTCTTTCTTTCTTTCTTTCTTTCTTTCTTTCTTTCTTCTTTTCTTTTTTTCTCTTCCCATCTCTCTCCCCCTCTCTCTCTTTGACCTTCTACCTCTGTTCTATGTCAGTCTCTTTATCTATATATATTATTTCTTTCTCTTTCTTTCTTTCTTTCTTTCTTTCTTTCTTTCTTTCTTTCTTTCTTTCTTTCTTTCTTTCTTTCTTTCTTTCTTTCTTTCTTTCTTTCTTTCTTTCTTCCTTCCTTCCTTCCTTCCTTCCTTCCTTCCTTCCTTCCTTCCTTCCTTCCTTTCTTTCTTTCTTTCTTTCTTTCTTTCTTTCTTCCTTCCTTTCTTTCTCTTCCCATCTCTTCACCCCTCTCTCTCTTTGACCTTCGCCCTCTGTTCTATGTCAGTCTCTTTATCTATATATATTATTTCTTTCTCTTTCTTTCTTTCTTTCTTTCTTTCTTTCTTTCTTTCTTTCTTTCTTTCTTTCTTTCTTTCTTCCTTCCTTTCTCTTCCCATCTCTTCCCCCCTCTCTCGTTGACCTTCTCCCTCTGTTCTATGTCAGTCTCTTTATCTATATCTATTTCTTCTTTCTTTCTTCTTTTCTTTTTTTCTCTTCCCATCTCTTTCCCCCTCTCTCTCTTTGACTTTCTCCCTTTATTCTATGTCAGTCTCTTTATCTATATCTATTATTTCTTTCTCCTTCTTTCTGTCTTTCTTTCTTTCTTCCTTACTTTCTTTTTTTCTCTTCCCATCTCCCCCCCTCTCTTTCTTTGACCTTCGCCCTCTGTTGCTTTGTCAGTCTATTTATTTCTATCTATTCTTTCTTTCTTTCTTTCTTTCTTTCTTTCTTTCTTTCTTTCTTTCTTTCTTTCTTTCTTTCTTTCTTTCTTTCTTTCTCTTACCACCTCTTTCCCCCTCTCTCTCTTTGACCTTATCCCTCTCTTCTTTGTCAGTCTCTTTATTTCTCTCACACATCCCCACACCTTTCTTTTTTTCCTCCCAGTCCTTTTTGTCCCATGTTTTACCTCTTTTTTCTCCTCTTTTTCTTTCTCTCTCTCTTTCCCATAACTCTCTATTATTCTATTTTTCCCTCTATGACCCTCTCTCTTCTTAGAAGCTCCTACTGCACCTTCTCCCTACAATATTATACAGTATATATACAATATTGTATACAATCACAGCCTACAATGACTAGATCAAACACTTTGCATGTACTCAACCGCCCCCCCCCCCCTATCATTGAGCACAGGATTTCAATTACACACAGAGAGCTATGTATACTGATAATGACCAATAACCAGCACATGAGGCTGAGGGCTCTCTGGCAGGCAGATGGTTAAATATCTGTGACGTCACTTTTTATAGTAAATGCAGTTGGTAGTGTAGCCTCTTATTAATGTCACTTTAAAGAAGAAAAAAATATTGAGTCGTTTTGCTGGGACAGCATGTGACGCAAATCCTGGTTTTAATGAGTCAGCATTCAAATAAAATAGGGGAAAAGTGTTAACCCCTTCAGTGCTGACACATCACACACTGATATATATATATATATATATATATATATATATATATATATATATATATATATGAATTTATATCTAAAATATCCATATATATATATATATATATATATATATATATATATATATATATTTATATATATATATATATATATATATGTATCTTGAAGGTGCGTTTGTATATATTGGTAATATCAGAAAATTACACATCTGGGACAATCAATTCTATCGGATATATGCGTCTGAGTTCCAATTGGATAAATCTGCTCTTCTTCACACATGTCGGTTCCTGGGATTTTAGGACTCTTCGTGGTGAATTTCCTTCTACTTCTCATTCACGAATAACATTTTCTTACAAAGGAAAGAAACGAAATTGATACATTTATATATTTTTAACGCTGTGCTGATAAGGAAACAATCCATAAAGAAGCATAAAAATACCACTAATAATAAAAAGAATTACTACTGTCTGATCCTAAAATTAGTAAAAACCAGAAAAAGGTGGTGAAATAAAATGCTGAGAACATAAATAATCTGAAACATGAAAAAAAAACAAAATAGGTTGTACAGGTATTATTAAAAAAAAAAAAGTAAATAGTATATATAGATAATATAAAGGAAAATTGACATTTCCTCTTACTTCAGCACGACGGAGAGCTCCACATACTACATAACCTTCATACCTTGAATAGAGATTAGCTTTATATGTTTTCATCTACGTATGTATGTGTATATGTATATATATATATGTATATATATATATACATACATGTATGTATGTATAAATTTTAGTGAACGTATATGTGTATTTATATTTATATGGATATCTATCTATCTATTAATATATCTGTGTATTATTGTGTGTATCTATGTTTTAATGTATGTATGTACAGTATGTATATTGCTATCTGTCTATCTGTATGTATATATCTATCTATATATCTATCTATCTATCTATCTACCTATCTATCTATCTATCTGTCAATGTATCTATGTTCTATCAATGTATGTATTATTGTATAAATGGATGTTTTAATGTATGTATGTACATTATGTATGTATGCATGTATGTATGTATCTATCCATATATGTATCAATCTATTTATTAACTTTATATATGTATGCATATATGTATGTATCTATTATTTATTAATGTTAGGTCTATCTATCTATCTTTCTATCTATCTATCTATCTATCTATCTATCTATCTATCTATCTATCTTCCAATGTCTATTATTGTGTGTAGGTGTGTTTCATTGTATGTATCTACAGCAGCTATCTGTCTAGCTATCTATATATGTATATATATATATCTATCTATTTATTAACTCTATCTATGTATCTATCTATTAATGTATTATTGTATTTATGTATGTATGTTTTATGTATGTACAGTATGTATATAGCTGTCTGTGTATCTATATATCCATATATGTATCCATCTATTTATTAAATGTATATATGTATGTATGTATCTATTATATATTCACGTTATGTTTATCTATCTATCTATCTATCTATCTATCTATCTCTCTTTCTCTCTATATATCGTTCTATCTATATACATGCCAATCTTATATATAACTTTGAGCTCTCTATTATGTGATAAGACACTTCTGTGAACTATAAAGACCTTGGCACATCCCAGTATATATGAGTGAATAGTAAAGTGAATAGTAAATCCTTTTAATTGGCTAATTAGAGAATTTCTAAGCACAGAGAAGCTCGGGATATTCACCATTTAACCCTTTGTAGGTATCTCAGCCCTGAGAAGCAGATTGCAGCAGGACTATGTGGCACTGAGCCTGGCAGTCCAGTCCCTGCAGAGTCCCAGCAGGACACACATAGCACGTGAATGCAAAGTGAATAAAGAACATACTGGAGCTGACAGGGACTCATTGCTGGCTGAGTATTTAATGCAAAAGGACGTGGTCCTGGCGTGCCCCCTCTAATTACTGATCCCCCCCACCCTCCTATGAGTCACATTAACTACGCCATCTCCAGGATGACTGACAGCTCGCTGGGATATGGGAGGACTTGGTCCCTTTAAGAAGTGAATGTAAAAGTAATGATTTATCAAACTCTTATTATCAAGAAAATGTCACAGGAAGGGCACCTTGTTCTGTACTGACGCAAAGCCTACACTATTCCAGCAAGCTATAGAAGCCTAGCCTGCTCTCAGCAGCCAATTCAGTCTTTCCGAGTCGGCTGTGTGGATTTATCTGCTGTGGATGCACTCCTGGAGAGAGGTGAGTGGGGGACCTGTGAACTGGGGGGTCACCTCATTCTAAAGCTATCCCCTTGTGCTGAACTTGACCCCCAATATCTGCCTATACTTAGAGGGCTGTCCATGGTGCTGAACCCGACCCCAATATCTGCCTGTACTTAGAGGGCTGTCCATGGTGCTGAACCCGACCCCAATATCTGCCTGTACTCAGGGGACTATTCATAGTGCTGAACCCGACCCCAATATCTGCTGTACTCAGGGGACTGTCCCCAGTACTGAACCCGACCCCAATATCTGCCTGTACTTGGGGACTGTCCATGGTGCTTAACTCTACCTCAATATCCGCCTGTAATCAGGGGACTGTCCATGGTGCTGAACCCGACCCCAATATCTGCCTGTACTCAGGGACTGTCCTCAGTACTGAACCCGACCCCAATATCAGCCTGTACTCAGGGGGATTATTCATGGTGCTGAACCCGACCCCAATACCTGCCTGTACTCAGGGACTGTCCTCAGTACTGAACTCGACCCCAATATCAGCCTGTACTCAGGGACTGTCCATGGTGCTGAACCATTTTTTATTTTATTGTAAACTAAGCTTGCTGAAAGGACTGTTTGACTTATTGCCATGTCTGTATGTCTGTCTATGTGTCTATCCTATTTTTTTTTTTAACTACAAAATTATTATTTTATCTGTTTCTATCAAATAATTGTGTAGATTGCTATAGACAGAACATAGAAAACAATGGAACTATTTAGCAACCTATTGAAATAAGTTTCTATACGTACATTTTTTTGAGATTGTCTGCCCATCTCTGTCCAATGCATTCCCTCTCTCTCTCTCTCTCTCTCTCTCTCTCTCTCTTCCATTCCTCTTTCTCTCTTTCTCTTCCTCTGTCTCCTTCTGCCTCTTTCCTCTACTTTTCCTGCACACAATCTCTCCCTTTCCCTTCTTTTTCTCTTACTAGTCTATCTCACTCTCTATCTTTCTCACCCCCTCTCTTATACAGCCTCTCCAGGATCTCTCTTTCTTTCTAGTCTCTTTCTGTCTCTGTGTTCTCTACCTTCCATACACAGTCTCTCTCTTATTTATTTTATTGTAATTCCTCCATCCCAACAGTCTCTCTCACTACCTGTCTCATACAAGGTCTCTCTCTCTCTCTCTCTCTCTCTCTCTCTCTCTCTCTCTTCCATCCTCTCTCTATTTTACTCTTTCTCCTAAACACACACGCAGTCTCTATCTCTTTTCCTCTCACTTCTCTCATATACAGTGCCTGTATCTGTCTCTTATTCTCTGTCTCTGTCTCTCTCTACTCCTCTGTCTCCTTCTCTCTCTGTCTCTCTCATTCTTTCTCTGTCTCCTTCTCTCTTCCCCTCTCTCTGCCTCTACTCCACTGTCTCTCATTCTCTCTCCTCTGTCTCTCTGCCTCTCCTTATCCTTCTGCCTCTCTTCTTCCTTACCCCCTCTCCCTCTCTCTCTCTCTCTCACCTTTCTCTCCCTCTCTCTCTCTCACCTTCTCTCTTGATATCAGACATATCTCTTATATAACCTTATCTATAGGCCATATATATATAAGTGTCAACAGCTGATCCCTGGCTTCCTATAAAGGTAACTACCTACCTGTCCTGAATACCTGGGGCCCCTCACCCAGGGAAGGGGGGGGGGGGGGTAGGTTTTGCAGTCTCAGTCTCCTCTCTAGATCTGCAGCCTGTCTATAGAATCAGGCA
>NW_027507786.1:12144809-12274809 GCF_037356315.1 Lithobates pipiens
ATGATACAACCAGCTATTGTATTGTGTACGATTCCATTTATAGATTACAGCTCTGTACAGATTTGCAGCAATACAATTATTTTATGCTGAACGGAATATGATTCCCCTTAGCTGTGGTAGCTTGTATCATCCTTGTATTACAATCGTTTTATACATTGTGTATCATTTGGGAACGATATACAATCCATGTGTTTTGATGAATACAGTTATTACATGCATCAGACACTACACTACATTGTACAATATTACATACACTCAGACACTATACATTGTATAATATATTACATACACTCAGATACTATACATTGTACAATATTACATACAATCAGATACTATACATCTTACAATTTTACATACAACCAGACACTATACATTGTACAATATAACATACAACCAGACACTATACATTGTACAATATTTCATACAACCAGACACTATACATTGTACAATATATTACAGACACTATACTAAATTGTACAATATTACATACACTCACACACTACACTACATTGTACATTATTATATACAATCAGACACAATACATTGTACAATATTACATACAATGAGCCACTATACTACATTGTACAATATTACATACAATCAGACACTATACATTGTACAATTTTACATACAATCAGACACTATACATTGAACAATATTACATACAATCAGACACTATACATTAAACAATATTACATACAATCAGACACTATACGTTGTACAATATTACATACAATCAGACACTATACATTGTACAATATTACATACTATCAGACACTATACATTGTACAATATTACATACAATCAGACACTATACATTAAACAATATTACATACTATCAGACACTATACATTGTACAATATTACATACTATCAGACACTATACATTAAACAATATTACATACTATCAGACACTATACATTGTACAATATTACATACTATCAGACACTATACATTGTACAATATTACATACAATCAGACACTATACATTAAACAATATTACATACTATCAGACACTATACATTGTACAATATTACATACAATCAGACACTATACATTAAACAATATTACATACTATCAGACACTATACATTGTACAATATTACATACAATCAGACACCATACTACATGTTACAATATACACTCCTACTATATTGTGAAATGTCACATACACTCAGACAATATGCTACACTGTACAATATAAGACTAATAAAGCAAATAAATCACACTGTATAGTTACATACAGCCAGACAATACACTACACTTTGCAATAAGACACACAGGCAGACAATACACCACATTGTACAGCGTTATACACACTCACTAAATATACTGCATGGAACAGTATTGTATACACTAAAACTACACTGTAAAATATTATATATACCGTCTGACAATATACTGCAATGTACATTTTATTTTACATTTTCCTGCGCTGCGTTTCATACACGCAGACAATACACCACAATGTACATTATAACAAAAGCTTAGACAATTTGCTACAATGTGCAATATTATATGACATCACACTGCACATTATTACACACACTCAGACAAGATACCACAATGTACATCATCACACACACTTCTTGTCAAGCACCTTTAGGCATTTCTGCTTTCTATATACATTTTACTACGTAAAAATAAATAAAGACATAAAAAACGTGAATAACGTAATAAAAACAAACAAAAAAAAAACCCAACAAAACACAAAAACAAAATGAAAAAAATGACAGAATACTCCAACTCTTGAGCTAAATAATATAAATACAGGAAGCCCCAGAATATAATCACACGGCTATCAGTACAGAATTTGTAGGTGAATCATTTTGGAATTATTGTGCACCGGAATGCTGTTTTGCGCTTCACAATTCTGTGTAACGAATTATGAGGCAACCCTTTCGTATGATGACAATATGAACAAGAGAAATAGATAAACATGACGTCACATTTAAATAACATTCAATTGAATAAATGAAGTAATGCATTTTTTTATTTCTGCACGGAAACGTTGTATATTGTTATAACACACACAGGTTTTATATAACAATGGATGTGTTTTAGTCTACATTGTGGGAATAGCGGAGTATTATGAATGAAGGGATTGCTGAGCCCCATCCATCTCACAGAACGCCGCAGACTGGAGTCTGATTGACAGCTGGCACCTGCAGCGTTAAATGGTCCCTTTTATTATAATCCCCCTGACCCAACCAGGGCACCCCCTCCTAACACCCACACATCCCTGCCCCATGCTGTGCCCCATGCTGTGCCCCATGTTGTGCCCCATGCTGTGCCCCATGTTGTGCTCCATGCTGTGCCCCATGTTGTGATCCATGCTGTGCCCCATGTTGAGCTCTATGCCGTGCCCCATGCTGTGCTCCATGCCGTGCCCCATGCTGTGCTCCATGTTGTGCCCCATGCTGTGCCCCATGTTGTGCCCCATGCTGTGCCCCATGTTGTGCTCCATGTTGTGCCCCATTCTGTGCCCCATGTTGTGCTCCATGCCGTGCCCCATGCCGTGCTCCATGTTGTGCCCCATGCTGTGCCCCATGTTGTGCTCCATGCTGTGCCCCATGTTGTGCCCCATGCTGTGCCCCATGTTGTGCTCCATGCTGTGCCCCATGTTGTACTCCATGCCGTGCCCCATGCCGTGCTCCATGTTGTGCCCCATGCTGTGCCCCATGTTGTGCTCCATGCTGTGCTCCATGTTGTGCCCCATGCTGTGCCCCATGTTGTGCTCCATGCTGTGCTCCATGTTGTGCCCCATGCTGTGCCCCAGGAGAACCACAACTCCCAGCAAAGCCTCGTCTATGAACAGAATCACTTCATTTACATTTTCAATCCAATACAAATAATTATATTGAATGTTTAGCCAGAAACTTGTACTGCAGATACATACATGGGGCACAGCATGGAGCACAACATGGGGCACAACATGGGGCACAGCATGGAGCACAACATGGGGCACAGCATGGAGCACAACATGGGGCACAGCATGGGGCACAATACGGGGCACACAGATTACATTGATAGGAAACATGTCATGCTGCTTTTAAATGAATGTGGCTGGCTTTTTTGCATTGAAGTCAAAGGGACACAATTTTGCATTGAATTAAATGGGATGCGATTTTGCATTGAAGTCAATAGGACTGATTTTTGTATTGAAGTCAATGGGGCATGATTTTGCATTGAGGTCAATGGGACGTGATTTTGCATTGAAGTCAATGGAGGACATTTTTGCATTGAAGTCAATGAGAATCAATTTTGCATTTAAGTCAATGAGACGCAATTTTGCATTGGAGTCAATGGGAGGAGATTTTGCATTGAAGTCAATAAGGGGCATTTTTTAAGGTAATGGGACCTGATTTTGCATTGAAGTCAGAGGGGAAAAATATTCCATTAAAGTCAATGGGATGCAATTTTGCATTGAAGTCAATAGGGGGCATTTTGTCATTGAAGTCAATGGGATTTATTTTTGCTTTGAAATCAATAGGGGGCTTTTTTTTCGCATTGAAGTCAATAGGGGCATTTTTGCATTGAAGTCAATGGGATGCAATTTTGCATTGAAGTCAATGGGACGCAGCATGCCATTATCGGCACCTTTTTTCTACTATCAGCAAAACACAGATAAGATAACCCTATTTTCGGCTGATAATTTTTTATCGGTGCAGCCCTAATTAAAATAGTTCAATCATTTTATGTTTTACATTGATGTTTTATCCCTGATGAAGGGGATAATGTGCAGTTCCTGAAATGTGATGGATGTTGCATCTTCTTTAATTTAATTTTGGTCTCCGACCAAATGGGTGAGACAAAGGGGCTTCCTGTACACCTCCTGCTCCATAACCCCTGGAGTTGGAGACAGGGTATTGCAGGGTAAGGACTGGCACAGGTGTAGTGGGTCCTGACACAGCAGATTATTAGAAGACAGTCTGGGAGATGCTGCTGCTGTGCTGCTTGAAATGCTTGGACCAGGTCAGGCCAAGGAACTTGCAGGTGCGAGGGAAAGAGTCTTACTCAGGATGACCAGGGTCAGTAACAGCCAGGCCACAGAGGTACCAATTCAGAAGCAGGAGCAAAGCCAAAGTCCAGGCCAAGGTCAGTGACAGACAGAGATACCAAGGCAGCAGGCAGAAGGCATAGTCAGAGCACAAGCCAAGGCCAGCAGCAGGAGGATCTGGAAGCAACAGACAGGAGTCAAGCTGGGTCAATGGGTTACAGAAGCTCACCTCAGTTAATTTGTGCTTTACATATCGCTCTTGGAGCCAAAGCTAGTGATAGGCGTGCACACTCATTCACACTAATGCACCTTAGCATGTGCACACACCCTAGTATGTGCACCAATCTGGACCTTTGATGCACGTTAGCAAGTGCATGTTAGGAATCAACAGCAAGAATGGCTAGATCTCTGTGGCTACACTTAGAAACTGAGACCAGACTATATATAGCAAAGTCAATTTATTAATAGTAAAATGGAAAACTTCCACACACCAGCAAATGGGAAACAAGCAAATGTGAGGATACAAGTCAACTACAATCATATAACTAAAAACTCTAAATAAGTAACAGAAAGCCTAATTATAATGCAATATATACAAGATGAGGGCCACAGGTCGAAGCATACTGGAGGTGCAAGGAAGGGAGGGACCAGGACTGGGGTAGGAAACAAGAGGAGCAGATATAAGGCTGCAGGGTGCAGGGTCCAGAATGCAGAAGCAGGATGAATGGCAGCAGCATCTTACTTAGCACAAGGTATATCAGTGGAAAATGGACTTAAGTACCCTCCCAGCAGCCAGCACCAGGTGGAGAATGATTACTGAGATCTGAAGGCTGCTGGGAGACACCCGCTGGTAGACACTGGAATTACAACTTTTTTACTCTGGGAATCACAGTGCCCCCAGCAGGTGACCCAGGTCCTGACAGTGCATCGACAAGCATGGAGGTACTCATATGGAGCGCACCATGAGCTATAATAATCACATCTGCATATCTCCAGTAACATCAGTCTAATCAACCTTCCTGGCCATGGGACTGTGGTTTGAACATGAACTCACACTATTGCACAAAATGTCCAATAAGTACATCTGTCTTTAGCATTGCCCTCACTTGAATTCTTGAATTTAATATCGGTCTGCTAATGCTTTGTTTGTCTTTTCAGGTGCTTTCCTAATTCCCTACCTGACCATGTTGGCACTGGCGGGGGTCCCCATCTTCTTATTGGAGGTGTCTCTGGGGCAGTTTGCCAGTCAGGGGCCTATCTCTGTGTGGAAAGCAATCCCGGCCTTTCAAGGTAACTCTCTCTGCTCAATGTTCAGTATAGATATAGTTATATAGGATTCTTTGTGCTCTCATCAGTCCGGTTGAAGACTGCTGCAATGTTTTAGCAAGCTCAGAAATCCAGCGCTCTTGAAAGTTCCACAATCAGATTTTTAATCCTTCATAGCAAAGACAGGGTAAAAATCAGTCAGAGGTTGACGCGTTTCACCCAATGCTGGCCTTAGGGACGAAACGCGTTAGTTTGTAAATTTTGGGAGTGAAGCCTTTTGTGCTTCTATTGTGTTGCAATCAGGAGAAAGCATTGCTGTGTGCAGGTGATGCTTATCTTATTTCTAAATACATGGAGAGCTGACCATGGGATTTGAACTGTGCTGTAATGCATTACCTTCACCAAACAACATTGCTTGATTTACATGATTGGTTGTATTTATGGGAATGCTTTTCTGTTTTCTGACTTTCTTCTTCTTGATTTCTGACTTCATGTGCTTATCATAAAAACAAACGTCTGATCCTATAACGAATATTCAGTGTGTGTCTGTGTCATAGACCGAACGTGACAAACTATCTAAGAGGAACCATTATTTGGTCCCTCCCTTACCCTCAGTGAGTGGTGACACTAAGCGATATTGGACTTCCAATGTCTCCTCCATCTGCCTGTATTTAACTGCATTCAATTGACGTTGTAGACGAGCCTCCTTTCCCAGTTGACGTCTATTACAGGGAAACGCGTTGGGTGGAGCCAATTCTGTGACGTCCCTCTGCATGGGCAGGCTGGTGCTGACCACTGCTGTGTTTGATAGTGTGGTTGGTTCGCTTGTTTTAAAGTGTGTGTTATTATAGTACCATTTCAAAATAGTGCTGTTTTTGTTAAGCCAAAGGTGTTTTAAAGAGTCATTGTAATCATTTGATGAAGATTTTTCTTTTGTTTGTTCACTTTGCAAGTGTAAAATTTATCAAAAGAAACCAGTAAAATCTAAATATTTAAAAGCATTTGTACTTGACATTATTTTTTCTCAGCTTGCTAAAACTTCTGCACAGTATTGTACATAGCAAAATGTTGAAAGTAAGATCCTACTTTTATTAATTAGAACACTTTGGATATTTTGAATAAACGTATTATTAATACAAACAAGATCAATGTGTATAAATAACAACCAGAAACAAAATAACGAGATTATCGAATTTAAACAAAACAAATTTCTTCGTCTATCACTTATGACCTTTTTTTCTAGTTACAAAGGACTATTTTTATGTATTATACATCAACTTATATATTGATTTGATGGGTTTTGGTATTTCACTTTGGTTCTGAATTATTATTAGAGGAGCGCACTTGTTTTACCTATTTTATTTCTCGATGAGCCTTGTGTTCGGTAGGTCCGAATGTTTGAAGGAAATTTTTTATCTTAAATGATCACATTTTTGTTAATAGAGAAGTGGTGGGATAATGTTATTATATGCATGCAGTGTATTGTATCCATGTCCTGGAGTTGAATTCTAGAGTACATGTATTTTCTCTCACAGGGCTTTTTTTCTCATAGAATAGGTGCAGGGACTCCCCCTTTCTGAGTTACCACTTTTCTCCGCCCCTACCCACCTCCGAGCAACAGTCCTTGGTTCCACCCCTTACCCACCTCCAAGCACCAGCCCTTGGTTCCACCCCCTACCCACCTCTGAACACCAGTCCTTGGATCCACCCCCCCTACCCACCTCTGAGCACCGGTCTTTGGTTCCACCCCCTACCCACCTCTGAACACCAGTCCTTGGTTCCACCCCCCTACCCACCTCTGAGCACCGGTCTTTGGTTCCACCCCCTACCCACCTCTGAACACCAGTCCTTGGATCCACCCCCCCTACCCACCTCTGAGCACCGGTCTTTGGTTCCACCCCCTACCCACCTCTGAACACCAGTCCTTGGTTCCACCCCCCTACCCACCTCTGAGCACCGGTCTTTGGTTCCACCCCCTACCCACCTTCAAGCACCAGTCCTTAATTCCACCACCTAACTACCTCTGAGAACCAGTCCTTGGTTCCACCCCCTACACACTTCCAAGCACCAGTCCTTAGTTGCACCCTCTACCCACCTCCGAGCACCAGTCCTTGGTTCCATCCCCTTTCCCACCCCCGAGCACCAGTCTTTGGTTCCACCCCCTACCCACCTCCAAGCACCAGTCCTTGGTTCCACCCCCTACCCACCTCCAAGAACCAGTCCTTCATTCCACCCCTACCCACCTCTGAGCACCAGTCCTTGGTTCCACCTGCTACCCACCTCTGAGCACCAGTCCTTGGTTCCACCCCCTACCCACCTCCAAGCACCATTCCTTGGTTTCACCCCTACCCATTTCCGAGCACCAGTCCTTTGTTCCATCCCCTACCCACCTCCGAGCACCAGTCCTTGGTTCCACCCCCTACCCACGTCCAAGCACCAGTCCTTGGTTCCACCCCCTACCCACCTCCGAGCACCAGTCCTTGGTTCCACCCCCTACCCACCTCCAAGCACCAGTCTTTGGTTTCACCCCTACCCACCTCTGAGCACCAGTCCTTGGTTCCACCCCCTACCCACCTCCAAGCACCAGTCCTTAGTTCCACCTCCTACCCACCTCCGAGCACCAGTCCTTGAC
This sequence comes from Lithobates pipiens, assembly GCF_037356315.1. Lineage (NCBI taxonomy): Eukaryota > Metazoa > Chordata > Amphibia > Anura > Ranidae > Lithobates > Lithobates pipiens. The sequence goes on from NW_027507786.1 coordinate 12,152,706, forward strand.
TCCACCCCCTACTCACCTCCAAGCACCAGTCCTTGATTCCACCCCTACCCACCTCCAAGCACCAGTCTTTGATTTCACCCCTACCCACCTCCGAACATCAGTCCTTGGTTCCACCCCCTACCCACCTCAAAGCACCAGTCCTTCGGTCCACTCCTACCCACCTCCGAGCACCAGTCCTTGGCTCCACACGCTACCCACCTCTGAGCACCAGTCCTTGGTTCCATCCCCTACCCACCTCCGAGCACCGGTCCTTGGTTTCACCCCTACCCACCTCCGAGCACCAGTCCTTGGTTCCAACCCCTACCCACCTCCGAGCACCGGTCCTTGGTTTCACCCCTACCCACCTCCGAGCACCGGTCTTTGGTTCCACCCCCTACCCACCTTCAAGCACCAGTCCTTAATTCCACCACCTAACTACCTCTGAGAACCAGTCCTTGGTTCCACCCCCTACCACTTTTCTCCGCCCCTACCCACCTCCGAGCAACAGTCCTTGGTTCCACCCCTTACCCACCTCCAAGCACCAGCCCTTGGTTCCACCCCCTACCCACCTCTGAACACCAGTCCTTGGATCCACCCCCCCTACCCACCTCTGAGCACCGGTCTTTGGTTCCACCCCCTACCCACCTCTGAACACCAGTCCTTGGTTCCACCCCCCTACCCACCTCTGAGCACCGGTCTTTGGTTCCACCCCCTACCCACCTCTGAACACCAGTCCTTGGATCCACCCCCCCTACCCACCTCTGAGCACCGGTCTTTGGTTCCACCCCCTACCCACCTCTGAACACCAGTCCTTGGTTCCACCCCCCTACCCACCTCTGAGCACCGGTCTTTGGTTCCACCCCCTACCCACCTTCAAGCACCAGTCCTTAATTCCACCACCTAACTACCTCTGAGAACCAGTCCTTGGTTCCACCCCCTACACACTTCCAAGCACCAGTCCTTAGTTGCACCCTCTACCCACCTCCGAGCACCAGTCCTTGGTTCCATCCCCTTTCCCACCCCCGAGCACCAGTCTTTGGTTCCACCCCCTACCCACCTCCAAGCACCAGTCCTTGGTTCCACCCCCTACCCACCTCCAAGAACCAGTCCTTCATTCCACCCCTACCCACCTCTGAGCACCAGTCCTTGGTTCCACCTGCTACCCACCTCTGAGCACCAGTCCTTGGTTCCACCCCCTACCCACCTCCAAGCACCATTCCTTGGTTTCACCCCTACCCATTTCCGAGCACCAGTCCTTTGTTCCATCCCCTACCCACCTCCGAGCACCAGTCCATGGTTCCACCCCCTACCAAATTAGGGGAGGGGTTAATTGTTCACAGGTGTATAAAGGTAGTTATACAAACTCCCCCTTGAGCTTGCTCCCTGATTGTGGCTTGCATGTGGATTTTCTGAACACAAGTGGAATTTTTTGAACTAAAGTGGAGAGTTAATAACCAGGAGTTGAAAACAGGAGTTAAGACAGGAGTCTCTAACCTCTATCCTACCTCCATCCTCCCCTCCATTTTAAAGATCCCACCGCAAGGGGCAACCAGACAGTTTTCCAGAAATGTCAGGCTGACAGCAAGCCAGATTCACCGGAACCAGAGTGTTTAAAGGGGACAACCGCAGCCAGGTAAGCTCGCACCTCCACTCCCCCCCCCCCCCCAAGTGATTGTTCGGGGGTCAGGAAGGAATTTTTGCCCACTGGTGCATTTGGCTGCTACTGTCAGGGGGTTTTTCGCCTTCCTCTGGAACAACCATAGGTAAGCATATCCCTACCTCCGGCCTCCTTTCCATTTTTACGCTATCCTAGGACGACTATTCCAGATCACAGCCAGACTTCTTTTCTAAGCGGAGACCTCCACCTTAAGTAAATGCAACTGGAACAGCCAGCAACAGAATACAACAACTCCTTCCGCATCCATATAGGCATCCCCTGATCAACTTGCGCGCTAATAGCCTCAAGCACGGCGGCAAGTCTGATACCTAGCCCCACCTCAGGATCAATACCCTGATCAGGATCATCATCTTAGGCCCATAGTACCATCAACAGCATCCACAAACCATGTGCTACTTCAAATACTCAGCTGAAGTTCTGCACAGACTAAGGAACATCAACACCACTTTGCCATCTTCCATACAAAAAATACTTCAAAGAGAACAACTATTAAAAACCGGACGACAAGCAGCTCCCAACCACAGGAAGACATCTACTCGACCACTACAATTAGATTGCGCCTTGATTAACGCCAGGTCTGCAGTCAAACATAGACTGGAAGTACACGACTTCATCATCGAGAACAATGTAGACTGCCTCTTCATCACCGAAAGCTGGTTAACCTCTGACTGCAACACCATCCTCACCGAATTGGTGCCGGAAAACTACAGGATCCTAACCGAACACCGGATAGGGAAAAAAGGAGGAGGCCTAGCAGTGATCTTTAAAGGTCACCTGGATCTCACTAAACCATCATCTCAGAACCCAGTGTCTTTTATGGAAACCCTGACGCTACATTTTCAAACAACACCCCATGACACCACTCATATTCTACTGTGCTACAGACCACCGGGACCAAAGTCCAATCTTCTTTCACCCCTCACGGAATCCTTTGCAATGCACACCCTAAAATTCAAAAATTTCCTGGCACTCGGAGATTTCAACCTTTGGGCAAACGAGCCTAAAGACCCCATCGCAACTGCCTGCATCAATCAACTAGAAGAACTGGGTCTACAGCAACTGATAAAGACTCCCACGCATGGGTCAGGGCACACCCTGGACCTCATTTTCAAACAGAACATCGACGTCAACATACTCGACAACATAACTCTGCCATGGACGGATCACCACGCCATCAAATTCAAAATCACTACCAACATGACCAACGCAAAACGGAAACCTGTAACAACGCACTGGACCAGATCGCATAAAAAACTGTACTCCGAAGCCTTCAAAACCACTCTGTCCAAAAAAATATCTACAATAACCTTAAACCACTCTACGGAGGAAACACTCAACTCCCTGAACAAGGCATTACTGCAATCAGCAGACTCGGTAGCACCAAAACGCAGGGCTCTCATCAGGAAGAAAAATGCTGGATGGTTTAATAGCTCCCTCTCCGTACTAAAGCAAGAACGCAGAAGAGCGGAAAGAACATGGAGAAGAAATCCCACCGAGGAAAACCTATTTAACTACAAAGGTCTGACAGAGAATTATCGGAAAGCAATCTTCAAAGCCAAAAAGGACCACTTCTCATATACAATCTCAACGGCCGCAAACCAACCACAGGAACTGTTTAAACTGGTTAATCAATCAATGAATCCGGTGTGCCTAGAACCCCCAGAAAGCGAATCCCAGGATTACTGTGACAAACTGTCGGATTTTTTCATCGATAAAGTCAAAACCATCAGGGAAACAATTTGTCAGAAGAAAACATCCAACCTCAGCCAGCAAATACATAAAGAGGATGTCCGCACCAACATACCGCAACCGCCAAAATTTTCACTATCCCCAATTACCGTAGACACCGCAAAAAACATCATTAATAAACTGCGTGACAGTACCTCACCTATTGACATCATCCCCACAAAACTACTGAAAGAATGCTCTGACATCGTGGCTCCAACCATAACCCACCTCATAAACCGATCATTCCACGAAGGGATTGTTCCCAGCATCCTCAAACAAGGCATCGTCAAACCTCTACTCAAGAAACCAAACCTGGACCCTCAGGATCCAAACAACCGTAGGCCGATTACAAGCCTCAACACCATTTCTAAGATCATGGAGAAAGCTGTAGTACATCAGCTACAACTTCACCTGGATACTCACAAACTCCTGGACCCGCTGCAATCAGGCTTCCGCCCGGGTCATGGAACAGAAACGGCTCTCCTCAAGATTTGGGATGACGCCCTCGAAGCAGCAGATGACGGAGAGCCGTGTCTCCTCGTACTGCTAGACCTAAGTGCAGCGTTTGATACAGTAGATCACAATACTCTACTCGTCCGCCTCACAGAAGTAGCCGGAGTCCAAGACATAGATCTCCAATGGTTCGCGTCCTTCCTAGGAAATCGGTCACAGACAGTGAAACTAGGAAAATTCCTCTCCAAAACTCGGGCAGTCACCTGCGGAGTCCCTCAAGGCTCTCCGTTGTCACCTGTTCTCTTCAACATTTACATTCGCCCACTCCTTCAAATCATCAGATGCTCAGATCTCTGCTTCCACTCTTACGCTGACGACACGCAACTTTATTTCCGGATCAATGGAAAAAAAGATCACCAACAACAACTTGAAAACTGCCTCAAATCAATAGAGGACTGGATGACCACCAACTCCCTCCAGCTGAACCAATCAAAGACAGAGCTTCTTATCTTACACCCAAATCATAAGCCCGCAACCAAAACCTCCTGGTCTCCACCAACCGTCTTTGGGCAGACTATCTCCCCAAAGACCAAAGCGAAGAGTCTCGGGGTTATTTTAGACGCACAAATGTCAATGGATGCGCAAATAGGATCTGTAGTCAGTCGATCTCACCATCTGCTGCGAATGCTTCGCAGACTCATCCCTTTTATCCCAAAGAATGACAAAGCAGTGGTAGTTGGAACAATCATTAATTCACGACTGGACTACGCAAACTCGCTTTACATAGGATTACCACAATATCAACTTGCGCGATTACAACTGATCCAAAACACGGCGGCAAAGCTGATAACAGGAAAAAAACCCTGGGAATCAATTTCTCCTTCACTGAAGAGCTTACATTGGCTAACCGTAAAAAATCGGATCACGTTCAAGACCCTTTGCCTCACCCACAAATGCGTGCATAGAGAAGCTCCGCAATACCTAATGGAGAAAATAAATCATTACACACCAAACCGCAGTCTTCGATCAGCCAACAAAAACCTCCTCCTCGTGCCCAAAGCCCGGTATAAATCCAAGGGTGATCGGAGATTCGCTGTCCAAGGGCCTCGGCTATGGAATGCTCTACCAATCAACATCCGCCTGGAAGAAAATCACCTGGCTTTTAGGAAAAAACTCAAGACCTTCCTCTTTTAGCAGATGATCAAAGCTCGCCACAGCGCCGAGAGGCGATTCAGTTCGCATTGTGCGCTATATAAGTATTTCATTCATTCATTCATTCACCCACGTCCAAGCACCAGTCCTTGGTTCCACCCCCTACCCACCTCCGAGCACCAGTCCTTGGTTCCACCCCCTACCCACCTCCAAGCACCAGTCTTTGGTTTCACCCCTACCCACCTCTGAGCACCAGTCCTTGGTTCCACCCCCTACCCACCTCCAAGCACCAGTCCTTAGTTCCACCTCCTACCCACCTCCGAGCACCAGTCCTTGACTCCACCCCCTACTCACCTCCAAGCACCAGTCCTTGATTCCACCCCTACCCACCTCCAAGCACCAGTCTTTGATTTCACCCCTACCCACCTCCGAACATCAGTCCTTGGTTCCACCCCCTACCCACCTCAAAGCACCAGTCCTTCGGTCCACTCCTACCCACCTCCGAGCACCAGTCCTTGGCTCCACACGCTACCCACCTCTGAGCACCAGTCCTTGGTTCCATCCCCTACCCACCTCCGAGCACCGGTCCTTGGTTTCACCCCTACCCACCTCCGAGCACCAGTCCTTGGTTCCAACCCCTACCCACCTCCGAGCACCGGTCCTTGGTTTCACCCCTACCCACCTCCGAGCACCGGTCTTTGGTTCCACCCCCTACCCACCTTCAAGCACCAGTCCTTAATTCCACCACCTAACTACCTCTGAGAACCAGTCCTTGGTTCCACCCCCTACACACTTCCAAGCACCAGTCCTTAGTTGCACCCTCTACCCACCTCCGAGCACCAGTCCTTGGTTCCATCCCCTTTCCCACCCCCGAGCACCAGTCTTTGGTTCCACCCCCTACCCACCTCCAAGCACCAGTCCTTGGTTCCACCCCCTACCCACCTCCAAGAACCAGTCCTTCATTCCACCCCTACCCACCTCCGAGCACCAGTCCTTGGTTCCACCTGCTACCCACCTCTGAGCACCAGTCCTTGGTTCCACCCCCTACCCACCTCCAAGCACCATTCCTTGGTTTCACCCCTACCCATTTCCGAGCACCAGTCCTTTGTTCCATCCCCTACCCACCTCCGAGCACCAGTCCTTGGTTCCACCCCCTACCCACGTCCAAGCACCAGTCCTTGGTTCCACCCCCTACCCACCTCTGAGCACCAGTCCTTGGTTCCACCCCCTACCCACCTCCAAGCACCAGTCCTTAGTTCCACCTCCTACCCACCTCTGAGCACCAGTCCTTGACTCCACCCCCTACTCACCTCCAAGCACCAGTCCTTGATTCCACCCCTACCCACCTCCAAGCACCAGTCTTTGGTTTCACCCCTACCCACCTCCGAACATCAGTCCTTGGTTCCACCCCCTACCCACCTCAAAGCACCAGTCCTTCGGTCCACTCCTACCCACCTCCGAGCACCAGTCCTTGGCTCCACACGCTACCCACCTCTGAGCACCAGTCCTTGGTTCAATCCCCTACCCACCTCCGAGCACCGGTCCTTGGTTTCACCCCTACCCACCTCCGAGCACCAGTCCTTGGTTCCAACCCCTACCCACCTCCGAGCACCGGTCCTTGGTTTCACCCCTACCCACCTCCGAGCACCGGTCTTTGGTTCCACCCCCTACCCACCTTCAAGCACCAGTCCTTAATTCCACCACCTAACTACCTCTGAGAACCAGTCCTTGGTTCCACCCCCTACACACTTCCAAGCACCAGTCCTTAGTTGCACCCTCTACCCACCTCCGAGCACCAGTCCTTGGTTCCATCCCCTTTCCCACCCCCGAGCACCAGTCTTTGGTTCCACCCCCTACCCACCTCCAAGCACCAGTCCTTGGTTCCACCCCCTACCCACCTCCAAGAACCAGTCCTTCATTCCACCCCTACCCACCTCCGAGCACCAGTCCTTGGTTCCACCTGCTACCCACCTCTGAGCACCAGTCCTTGGTTCCACCCCCTACCCACCTCCAAGCACCATTCCTTGGTTTCACCCCTACCCATTTCCGAGCACCAGTCCTTTGTTCCATCCCCTACCCACCTCCGAGCACCAGTCCTTGGTTCCACCCCCTACCCACGTCCAAGCACCAGTCCTTGGTTCCACCCCCTACCCACCTCTGAGCACCAGTCCTTGGTTCCACCCCCTACCCACCTCCAAGCACCTGTCCTTAGTTCCACCTCCTACCCACCTCTGAGCACCAGTCCTTGACTCCACCCCCTACTCACCTCCAAGCACCAGTCCTTGATTCCACCCCTACCCACCTCCAAGCACCAGTCTTTGGTTTCACCCCTACCCACCTCCGAACATCAGTCCTTGGTTCCACCCCCTACCCACCTCAAAGCACCAGTCCTTCGGTCCACTCCTACCCACCTCCGAGCACCAGTCCTTGGCTCCACACGCTACCCACCTCTGAGCACCAGTCCTTGGTTCAATCCCCTACCCACCTCCCAGCACCGGTCCTTGGTTTCACCCCTACCCACCTCCGAGCACCAGTCCTTGGTTCCAACCCCTACCCACCTCCGAGCACCAGTCCTTGGTTCCACCCCCTACCCCCCTCCAAGCACCAGTCTTTGGTTCCACCCCTACCCACCTCCGAGCACCAGTCCTTGGTTCCACCCCCTACCCACCTCCGAGCACCAGTCCTTGGTTCCACCCCCTACGTACCTTCGTGTACCAGTCCTTCATTCCACCCCTACCCACCTTCAAGCACCAGTCCTTGGTTCCACCCACTACCCACCTCTGAGCACCGGTCCTTGGTTACACCCCTACCCACCTCCGAGCACCAGTCCTTGGTTCCATCTCTACCCACCTCCGAGCACCAGTCCTTGGCTCCACCCCCTACCCACGTCCAAGCACCAGTCCTTGGTTCCACCCCCTACCCACCTCTGAGCACCAGTCCTTGGTTTTACCCCCTACCCACCTTCCAGTTCTGTCTTATTAGATAATACAGAACCACATTTCATTTTGTGGTGATAAGTAATTTGTATGGAATTTGGTATTGATAACAAGAAAAGCAGTACAATAGATCCACTACAGCCAGTAACAATAGAAACCCTTTCCAGCAACAATAGATTCCCCTAATGACAATGGACCACCCAAACAAAATCTACCCCCCCCCCCCCCCAGCTACAATAAATCTCCCCACAGTCAGCATCAATTCGACTCTCTGGCAGCCAGCAACAGTTTGTAGGACAGAGTACAGCAGTCTGTGGTATTTAGGGAAGAGTACAGGGGTCCATTGTATGCAGGGCAGAGTACAGGGGTCCATTGTATGCAGGGCAGAGTACAGGGGTCCATTGTATGCAGGGCATAGACTGTAGGACAGTATACAGGGGACAGGACTAATTAAAGCATTGTAAGGGGGTCAGTAGTATGCAGGGCAGTGTACAAGGATCAGTAGTATGTAGGGCAGTATACAGAGGTTGGTAATTTGTTGGGCAGAGTATATAGGTCAGTAGTTTGTAGGACAGAGTACAGCAGTCTGTGGTATTTAGGGAAGAGTACAGGGGTCCATTGTATGCAGGGCAGAGTACAGGGGTCCATTGTATGCAGGGCAGAGTACAGGGGTCCATTGTATGCAGGGCATAGACTGTAGGACAGTATACAGGGGACAGGACTAATTAAAGCATTGTAAGGGGGTCAGTAGTATGCAGGGCAGTGTACAAGGATCAGTAGTATGTAGGGCAGTATACAGAAGTTGGTAATTTGTTGGGCAGAGTATATAGGTCAGTAGTTTGTAGGGAAGAGTACAGTGGGCAGTAGTATGTTGGGCAGTGTACAAGGGTTAGTACTATGCATGAAATTGTACATGGGTCAGCAGTTTGTAGCCAGTGTACAGGGGTCAGAAATATGTAGGGCAAAGAATAGGTATAAGTAGACTGTATGACAGAGTAAAGAGGTCACTAGTATGTAGGGCAGTGTTCAGAGGTCAGTATTTTATAGGACAGAGTAAAAAGGTCAGCAGTATGTAAGTAGAGTAGTTAGCAGAGTAGAAGGATCAGTAGTATGTTAGTAGTACATATTATAGGTTAGTAGTATGTAGGGCAGTGTACAGAGGTCCGTGGTATGCAGGGCAGAGTACAGGGGTCTGCAGTATGCAGGGCAGAGTACAGAGGTCCATGGTATGCAGAGCAGAGTACAGAGGTCCATGGTATGTAGGACAAAGTACAGAGGTCTGTGGTATGTAGAGCAGAGTACAGAGGTTCATGGTATGCAGTGCAGAGTACAGGGGTCCGTGGTATGCAGGGCAGAGTACAGATGTCCGTGGTATGTGGGGCAGAACACAGGGGTCCGTTGTATGTAGGACAGAGTACAGAGATCTTTCGTATGCAGGGCAGAGTAGAGAGGTCCGTTGTATGCAGGGCAGAGTACAGGGATCCGTGGCATGTAGGACAGAGAGGTCCGTGGTATGCTGTGCAGAGTACAAGGGTCCGTGGTATGCAGGGCAGAGTGCAGACGTCTGTGGTATGCAGGGCAGAGTACAAGGGTCCGTGGTATGTAGGGAAGAGTACAGAGGTCTGTTGTATGCAGGGCAGAGTATTGGGGTCTGTGGTATGTAGGGCAGAGTACAGGGGTCCATAGTATGCAGGGCAGAGTATAGGGGTCTGTGGTAAGCAGGGCAGAGTACAGGCGTCCATGGCATGTAGGACAGAGAACAGAGGTCTGTGGTATGCAGTGTAGAGTACAGAGGTCCATGGTATGGTGGGTACAGTACAGGGGTCAGTGGTATCATGCGGGGCAGAGTACAGGGGTCCGTGGTATGCGAGGCAGAGTACAGGGATCCGTGGTCTGCGGGACAGAGTACAGAGGTCTGTTGTATGTAGGACAGATTACAGGGGTCCGTGGTATGTGGGGCAGAGTACAGGGGTCCCTGGTATGCGGGCAGAGTATAGGGGTCCATGGTATGTAGGGCACAGTACAGGGGTCCGTGGTATGTGGGTCAGAGTACAGGGGTCCGTGGTATGTGGGGCAGAGTCCAGGGGTCCCTGGTATGCGGGCAGAGTACAGGGGTCCATGGTATGTAGGGCAGCGTACAGAGGTCCGTGGTATGCAGGGCAGAGTATTGGGGCTTGTGGTCTGCAGGGCAAATACAGGGGTCTGTGATATGTAGGGAGAGTATAGAGTTCCGCGGTATGTATGGCAGAGTACAGGGGTCTGTGGTATATGGGACAAAGTACAGGGGTCCCTGGTATGTGGGGAAGAGTACAGGGGTCCGTGGTATGTAGGGCAGAGTACAGAGGTCCGTGGTATGCAGGGCAGAGTATTGGAGCCTGAGGTATGCAGGGCAAGGGTTCCATTTCCGTGGTATGTAGGACAGAGTACAGGGGTCCATGGTACGCAGGTCAGAGTACAGCGTTCCTTGGTATGTAGGGCAGTGTACAGGCTTCCATTTCCATGGTATGTAGGGCAGAGTACAGGAGTCTGTGGTATGTAGGAAAGAGTAAAGGGTTCTGTGGTATATAGGGCAGTGTACAGGGTTCTATTTCCATGGTATGTAGGACAGAGTACAAGGGCCTGTGTTATGTAGGGCAGAGTACAGGGGTCCACGGTATGTAGGGCAGAGTACAGAGGTCCGTGGTATGTAGAGCAGAGTACAGAGGTCCGTGGTATGTAGGGCAGAGTACAGGGGTCCATGGTATGTAGGACAGAGTACAGGGGCCTGTGTTATGTAGGGCAGAGTACAGGGGTCCACGGTATGTAGGGCAGAGTACAGAGGTCCGTGGTATGTAGAGCAGAGTACAGAGGTCCGTGGTATGTAGGGCAGAGTACAGGGGTCCATGGTATGTAGGGCAGAGTACAGGGGTCTGTGGTATGTAGGGCAGAGTACAGGGGTCCATGGTATGTAGGGCAGAGTACAGGGTCAGGTGACAGGCTCTCTTTATGGAGACATCAGCAGTTTCTTAGACACCCTTTTTTGTCTCCCCTGCCCTCCACTGCAACTAATCAAGCACAGAGCCCAAGTACCACTGTGTCCAGTATCGGGGGGGGGGGGGAGGGTGAGCTTGTTGTAACCCCTTATATACCAACCCCTTGTAACCCCTTAAATACCTTATAAACATACCATGGTAGGCAAGGACACTTCTCCTGATGACGCCGCCCATCACCGCAGCACATGCAGAGAGCTCTGGCAGCAGTTCCTGACTTGGTTGCCTAATTCGATGGACTGATCCGGGGGGGCACCATCTCCCCCCACACCCACACCTCCAATTTTCTCATATATGCATTTTAGTATTTCTCTTATTTTTGTGGACTTTGGGGTTCCAGCACTGTGGGGTATTTTCCTATTTTTGCACCCATTTTATGCACTTCATTTCCTTTTTTTGTATTACATTTATTATATTTGTAGCATTGTGTATATTCAGTACATCATTCCTGTGAACTGACCCGGGTCTATAGAACTCACGGCTCAGTATGAGTTTCCTGTGTGTGGAAATGATCGATGAGGGATTGGTGGTATGGCATTCAGGGTTTTATGTTGTTTTTGAGTGTTTTTATATTGTGGGGTTTAATTTCAGGGATGCTATATAAATGTGCTTATGCTTTTAAAAAAAAAAAAAAGTATCTATTTTTAATCACTTCCTGTTTGGTAAAAAAAGGTTGTCAGCAGGACAGGAAGTGAGGGGAAATCTCTGTAATTGAGCCCTGGATAGCAGGAAAATCAGGTTTATATTTCTTCCCAATTTTTCCCAAAGTAGCAAAAGCATTTTCTGGCTTCAATATATGTTCCAGATAATAAACTAGGCACGTGTATTGCCGGAAAATTTGTTCTTTTTCGTTTAACTCCTTTTTGTTTGTTTCCTTCATTTTTCAGGCCATTCGTTATGATCGCAATTCGTGAATTCGTAAATTGGAAAATGTGAAAAAAAATTCTAAATTTGAAAAAAATCATAAATTTGAAAAAATTTGAAAAAATTTGTAAATCCGAAAACCTGAAAATTCGAAAATTTGAATGAAAACAAACTAATAGTAACTTAACTATTACTAACTATTAAATTATAGGTATTGGAATTTCCTTTGAAATTTAGCTGTTAGTGAACGTAACGAATTCGAATTTATCCGAAGTTACGAATTATCGAAACAATGAATTCTGCATCTAAACAAATGGAACGTAAGGAATTATTAATAATAAATAACAATAATAATAATAACATGTATTTATTATATTTATTTTATATTTTATATATTTATATATTTATATTTTTTATAATATATATATATATATATATATATATATATATATATATATATATATATATATATATATATATATTTATTTATTTATTTAAATATTTATCATTATTAATTTGTTATGATGCGGCATATATATTTATATATTTATATTTTTTATATTATTTATATATATATATATATATATATATATATATATATATTTTATATATTTATTTAAATATTTATTATTATTAATTTGTTATGATGCGGCATACGTTAATTCGGAACTTTGGATAAATTTGTATTCGTTACGTTCACTAACAGTCAAATTTGAAAGGAAATTCCGATACCTAGAATTTAATCGTTAGTAATAGTTAAACGCATGCCGACCAGCTGTACTGCGGCAACATAGCTCAGCTGCACGAATCGCAGTCATGTTACATTGGTAACATAGATGGCCACTAGGGGGCGCGTGCACGCCGCCTGTTCGCCAACGGAGCCAATTCGAGTGCCCAGTGGTCGCGATCACCGCCGGGCTCCCGCGATCGCTCGGGCACACAATGAACCAGGATCTGTGTGTGTAAATACAACGTTTCAGTTTCTCTGAGGGGAGAACAGACAGATCGTCTGTTCATACAGAGTATGAACAGCGATCTGTCATCTCCCCTACACAGTCCCCCCCCCCCTTCAGTTAGAACACACACTAGGACACACTTAGCCCCTTCACTGCCCCCTAGTGTTAACCCCTTCACGGCCAGTGAAATTTTTTACAGTAATCAATGCAATTTTATAGCCCTGATCGCTGTAAAAATGCCAATGGTCCCAAAAATGTGTCAAAAGTGTCCGACGTGTCCGCCATAATGTCGCAGTCCCGATAAAAATCGATGATCGCCGCCATTACTAGTAAAAAAAAAAGAATCATAATAAAAATGCTATTTTTTAGATGCTATAACTCTTGAAAAAACCAATGAATATACGCTTATTGCGATTTTTTTTTTACCAAAAATATGTAGAAGAATACGTATCGGCCTAAACTGAGGAAAAAAATGTTTTTTATATATTTTTTGGGGGATATTTATTATAGCAAAAAGTAAAAAATAATGCGTTTTTTTTTTTCAAAATTGTCACTCTTTTTTTTGTTTATAGTGCAAAAAATAAAAATCGCAGTGGCGATCAAATGCCAACAAAAGAAAGCTCTGGTTGTGGGGAAAAAAGGACGCCAATTTTGTTTGGGAGCCACGTCGCACGACCGCGCAATTGTCAGTTAAAGCGACGCAGTTGCGGAATGGCAAAAAAGTGCTCCGGTCTTTAGCCAGCCAAATGGTCCGGGGCTGAAGTGGTTAAGTTATTATTAGTTACCGTATTTATTGGCGTCTAACACGCACTTTTTCCCCCTTAAAATCGGGGGAAAGTTGTGGGTGCGTGTTATACGCCGATCCCCACTGTCTGTGAGCCGAAAATAGCGCGCTGTGCTGAAAAATAGCGAGCGCCGGCAAAAAATACAGAGCGCCGCCGAAAAATACCAAGTGCCTCCGAAAAAGACTGAGTGCCAACGAAAAAAGACTGAGCCGACTGCTCGGCTCGGCTTGCAGTCCCTCCTCTCTGCTGTTTCTGGAGCGAGCGCTGCCGAAAAAGACCGAGCCGACTGCACTGTGTGTGTACTCGCCCAGACTGAGAGCCGAGCCGAGCCGAGTACACAATACAGTTGGCTCGGTCTTTTTCGGCAACGCTCGCTCCAGAAACAGTAGGGAGGCGGGACTGGGTCTTTTTCGTCAGTGCTCGGTATTTTTCGGCGGCGCTCGCTCGGTCTGTCTCGGTGGCAGGAAGTTTAAACGTGGGCAAGGCTGCAAACGGCGCTGGGCAAGCTGCTAATGATGGTGGGCAAGCTGCAAATGACACTGATCATTCTGCAATGATGGTCAAGGCTGCAGATGGACACTGACAAGGCTGCAGATGGACACTGACAAGGCTGCAGATGGACACTGACAAGGCTGCAGATGGACACTGACAAGGCTGCAGATAGACTCTGATAAGGCTGCATTGATGGGCATTTAAATTTAAATTTTTTTTCTTAAACTTCCCTCCTAAAACTTTTTTCCTTACAATGCCCTCCTAAACTTGGGGTGCGTGTTATACGCCGATAAATACGGTAGTTATTATTTCGATTTTAGAATTTTCAGGTTTTTTTGGATTTTCGAAATGTCCGATTTTTTTAATTCACAAATTTTTTCGAACTTACAGATTTTTTTTAAAATGTAACACATTTTTTTGAATTTATGAATTTCCGTTTAAAAAAAAAAAAAAATCCGAATTAACTAATTCTCGAATTTACGGATATTCGTTGAAGTTCGTTAATTTGGATGTTTCCAAATGAACGAATTTGTTAAAAAAAAAAAAAAAAAAAAACGAATTTGGTGACGAAACGAATGGCACATGGCTATTATAAGCGCTCACCCTGATGTGTGTGTTCTGGGTAACACATCCCCTTATCTCCTCCGTGTGTTACATTCCACCTACTTCTGTGTTCCAAATTCGGCCTTCGGTCTTGCACGGTTGTCCCGGGGTCCTCTCCTGGACTGAAATGGGTTCCTCTGATTTCACTGCACACTGTGAGCTTCTCACCATGCGCATTAGAAGCTGCAGCCAGTCAGATAGAGCTCCGCCCTCATTTCCTGGCTGGAGGACGTCCGGCATCATCTAGTGCTTCGTTCATCATCTGTGTGTTAGTTTCATTGTGTTTGTTATTTGTGCATTAGACGGAATCCATGCACCGGATTGGCTGTGCTGTGTGTAATCTGAGTGATGTGGTAATCGCGATTACAGATGAGTGGAGTGGTTGTAGATGGATTGATTTTTGCTATGAAATGGACAATTCTACCACTGCAAAATATCACAGAAAATAGATGAGCGGCTAAATGTGCGCTAATATTTATTTATTTATTTTGGATGGCGTGTTTTTGTTCAGGTGTATTTGATGTTTATTTAATTTAGTGTTTCTGTTTGACATAATTAACCGCTTCAATACCGGGGGGAACTTATACACCTTCCTGCCCAGACCAATTTTGAGCTTTCAGCGCTGTCGCACTTTGAATGACAATTGCGCGGTCATGCTACACTGTACCCAAACTACATTTTTAGCATTTTGTGCCCACAAATAGGGCTTTCTTTTGGTGGTATTTGATCGCCTCTGGGATTTTTATTTTCTGCTAAACAAATAAAAATTTTGAAAATGAAACATGTTTTTTTTTTTTGTTTCAGTTACAAAATGTTGTAAATAAGTACGTTTTCTCCTTCCCTGATGGGCACTGACGGGGCTGCAGTGACGGGCACTGATAAGGCGGCACTGATGGGCACCCGATGATGTGGCACCAATGAAGTGGCACTGATAGCTGGCACTGATTAGCGACACAGATAGGCACTGATAGGTGGCACGGATTGGCATGGATAGGTGGCACAGATTCGTATAGATGGGCGGCATGGATAGGTGGAACAGATGGGCATGGATAGGCGTCACGGATGAGTATGGATGGGCACTGATAGACGGCATGAATGGGCACTGATAGGCAGCATGGATGGGCACTGATAGGCGGCATGGATGGGCACTGATAGGCAGCACAGATGGGCACTGATAGGCGGCACAGATGGGCACTGATAGGCGGCAATGGATGGGCACTGATAGGCGACATGGATGGGCACTGACAGGCAGCATTGTAGTTTACAGTATTGTAGGGATGGATGCCAATCAGTGCCAAACAATAATGCATGGCAATCTGTGATGCCCATTGTGGGCACTCATTGGCATCCATTGTGGGCACTGATTGACATCCCTGGTGGTCTGATGGCGTCCCTGATGGTCCAGTGTGGGCATCCTCGGGGGGGGGGGGGGCTGTGCTGATAATCGATCAGCACAGACCCCCCCTGTCAGAAGAGCAGCCAATTGGCTCACCTCTACTCGTGTCTGACAGACGCGAGTGAGGAAAAGCCGATCACCGGTGTTCTGCCGTATAGTGTCCGGCCATCAAATAGTGTCCGGCCCGTACTGCACATGCGCAGTACGGAGCAGACGAAGCTTTGGAAAATCTCCGAAGCTGAACGACACCTGCGCCGTGAGTGAAGTTAGTAGCCCCACCATCCAAGCGGACATAGGGTTGTGAATATTAGAGGGCCCCTCGTGGGCGAGCTTCGCTCGCCACGCTTCGGGCTCGGCACGCTTCGGGCTCGGCCTCGCTGCCCTCGGCTCTTTTTTATTCCTACTCTATGTCCACTTGGATAGTGGGGATAAAACCTGGACTCAGTGCGCAGGCGCCGTTCATCCTCGTCAATTTTTGGAATCTGTGTTGCTGTGTACTGCGCATGCGCAGTACGCAGCGGACACTATCGGATGGAGGACGTTATATGACAAGACACCAGCTCTTCCTATTTACACTGTGATCAGCCATGATTGGACATGGCTGATCACATGGTAAAGAGTCTCCGTCAGAGACTCTTTACTGAGATCGTAGTTGTGGGGTGTCAGAAACACCGCAACAATGATTGCCGCGATGCGCACCCCCGGGGCTTAATATCCTGATCAGGATATTAAAACCACTTTGCCACCGTCATTTTGCTATATGGCGGGCGGCAAGTGGTTAATAAATTTGTTAAATAAATTAAATTAAATCTGTTTTAGTTAATTAATCAATTTTAATTCGTTTTTAACCTTTATTGTGTATTTTTTTTTTGTGTGTATTTAACCACTTGCTTACTGGGTACTTTTATCCCTTTTCTGCCCAGGTCAATTTTCAGCTTTCAGCACTGTCGCTCTTTCAGGCTGATGCGAATCGCATGAGAGTTTTTCCTCGCATCAGATTCGCACGTTGGGAGGTTGTGACCGGCTCACCGCGGAGCTCTCTATGGAGCTGATTCACACATCTCCGGGGCGGCTCCGGTTGCGATTTGCGGCCCCGGTTGCGATTCCTGGCAAAAATTTGGCTGCAATTAGACCTGAAACGGTGAACGAGGACGCACCGGACCCCCCTGCTGGGAGCTGCTCATATGTCAACCCAGCCTGAGTGACAATTGCGCGGTCATGCAACACTAACCAAATTACATTTTTATCATTTTTTTCACACAAATAGAGCTTTATTTTGGTAGTATTTAATCACTGCTGGGTTTTTTTTTTTGCTAAAAAAAAGGAAAAAAAAAGACTTTTTAAATAAAAAAAAAAAAAAAAAACTGTTTTATAAAATTTTGCAAAGAGGTCATTTTTCTCCTTCGTCGATGAGCACTGAAAGGCAAGGATTTTACTGAATGAAACTGAATCAGCTAGTCTGTGTTGTGATTAGCTGTGATTGGTCATAGCTAATCACATGGTACAGATAGGCTGTGATCAGCCCTGTCTGTACCATGTGATCAAATTGACCAATCACAGATAGCATACAATTGTAATACAATGGATGGCATGAAAGGAAGCCATCCATTGTGTATAACTGCCATGTGACCTGCTGTGATTGGTCACGGTGGTCACATGGTACCAGCAACGAGCCGGTACTCTGATCAGTCATTGGCTGTGTCCCATCGAGGCGGGCCGGGGACAGTTTATGTCCAGTCAGATTGAGAAGGCCACCACCCGGCCCTCAATTGTCTATAGGCCGGGTGTGAAGTGGTTAATATGATTTTTTTCAAGGTTGTTTACCAGATGAACATTGATCTCTGTTATTGAGTGCCGGACTATTATGTGTGATCTCTACATAGATTGATGACACTTTCTGAATCGGTTTATTAGATTTACTATGATCAGAGGAGGCTCAAGGCAACATGAAGGGCCCTCCAACCTGGGCCCAGGGCCCCTTTATTATGGTCCCACAGTGGGACCCTTTCACATGTTCAATGGGCCCCCTTCCTGCCCTTAATTTAACCCCCCCCCCCCACTTACATCAGAGTTCCCAGGATTCACAGAGTCGCCCGTACATCAGAGTTCCTCTTTACAGTTCACCAGAGTCCGCAGGGTTTGTCTTACAGTGCAAGCGGGAACTCTGCAAGCCCTGATGTAAAGGGGAATTTTGTGGGCTCTGGTGTAAAGGGGAACTCTGGTGTAAGAGGTTCTCAGGTCATCAGTGCCCCCCCCTTACATCAGAGTTTTCAGAGTTCCCCCCTACATCCAGGGGGACTCTGGTGTAAAGGGGAACTCCTATGCTCCTATGTAAGAGGTTCTCTGGTCACCAGAGCCCCCCTCCTACCATCAGAGTTTGCAGTGTTCCTCAGAATCCACAGAGTTCCTCTTGCAAAGTAACTCTGATATAAGGGGTAACTCTGATGTAAGGGGGGGGGGGCTCTGGTGACCAGAGAACCTCTTACATTGAAGTTCCCCTTTACACCTCCCCTTTACACCAGAGTCCCCCTGGATGTAGGGGGGAACTCTGCAAACTCTGATGTAAGGGCAGGGGCACTGATGACCAGAGAACCTCTTACACCGGAGTTCCGCTTTACACCAGAGCCCACAACATCCCCCCTTACATCAGGGTCCACAGAGTTTCCCTTTACACCAAAGCCCACAACATTCCCCTTTACATCAGGGTCCACAGAGTTCCCCTTTAAACCAGAGCCGACAACATCCCCCCTTACATCAGGGTCCACAGAGTTCCCCTTTACACCAGAGTCCACAACATTTCCCCTTACATTAGGGTCCACAGAGTTCCCCTTTACACCAGAGCCCACAAGATTCCCCCTTACATCAGGGTCCACAAAGTTCCCCTTTACACCAGAGTCTGCAGTGTGAATACACTACTGATGTAAGAGGGGAATGAGGAAAAAAAGGGGGGACCTTTATATCAGTGTCCCCCAGTTACCTTAGGGTCTCCACTGTCCCCTTACATCTGTGACCCCCAATAGAGTGACCGACTGTGTCACACACTAACATGTAACTGCCGGCAGGCTTTAATCCTCTTCTCCCCACGCACCCCCTCCTAGCAGATGCATTCAAATTGACTGAAAAGATGCCAAGCACCACACACCTGACCTGTGGCCCGCCAACCAACGGCGACACATGTGCAGCTCCAAAGTTCAACTGGGATTGGCTTGAGTGTGTGTGTGTGTGTGTGTGTGTGTGTGTGTGTGTGTGTGTGTGTGTGTGTGTGTGGGGGGGGGGGGGGGGGGTTGGTGTGTTCTGCTGGTGAGGTGCCACAGTCATGCTGCAAATCAATCAGCTGTTCAGCTGCCAAGCACCATGGTGTCACTGTGCACTTGACCAGCGGCCCACCAACCAGCGGCCGACACATGCGCATTTCCTATTTTGCCTAATTAACCACATCAAGAAGAATTTACCCCCTTCCTGACCAGAGCACGTTTTGCGATTCGGCACTGCGTCCCGTTAACTAACAATTGCACGGTCGTGCGACGTCGCAACCAAACAAAATTGGCGTCTCCCCCCCCCCCCACAAATAGAGCTTTCTTTTGCTGGTATTTGATCACCTCTGCGTTTTTTTTATTTTTGCGCTATAAACAAAAAATGAGCGAGAATTTTGAAAAAATAAAAAAAAACACAATATGTTTTACTTTTTATTATAATAAATATCCCCAAAGAAATATATATAAAAAAAAAAATTTCCTCAGTTTAGGCCGATATATATTCTTTTACATATTTTTGGTAAAAAAAAAAGCGTTTATTGATTGGTTTGCGCAAAAGTTATAGCGTCTACAAAATAGGAATAGATTTATGGCATTTTTATTATAATTTTTTTTTTATTAGTAATGTTGAGTGATCTGTGACTTTTTTATTGGGACTGCGACAATATGGCGGACACATCAGACACTTTTGACACTATTTTGGGACCCTTGTCTTTTATAGAGTGATTGGTGCTATAAAAATGCACTGATCCCTGTATAAATGACACTGGCAGGGAAGGGGTTAACCACTAGGGGGAGATCAAGGGGTTAAGTGTGTCCTAGGGAGTGACTCTAACTGTGGGGTTGGGATGGGCTACCACTGGAATGACAGCGATCACTGCTATCGACAGGGGCGGACTGACAACTCATAGGGCCCCCGGGCAATAGGAGTTTATGTGGCCCCACAGTATACACAAACACACACACGCAGTATACAATCACACAGACATGTTTCTATTGGCTGAGAAGGTACTGGAGAGGCGGGGCAGCTATAATCTCGGGATTTTTAGACCAAAAGGATGTCGGTAAGGGACGTTTCAGAGACAGATGTAAAAAAAACCACAGATTTTTACATACTGTCCCTGGTTTTACTGAGGCTGGCGACCCTGATGGGGCCCCCTAGTGGCTCGGGGCCCTCGGGCAGTGCCAGAGTTGCCAAATGGTCAGTCTGCCCCTGGCTCCTGATCACAGGGAGCAGTAGAATTAGGCAGAACAGGGAAATGCCTTGTTTGGCATCTCCCCGTTCTGCCGCTCCGTGACACGATCCCGGGACATCGGCGGACATCGAGTCCGCGGGTCCCCTGGGCATGGTCACGGAGCTTGCGGATGGCAAGCACGCCTGCCCCCCCCCGCCGGTAGTGCGCACGCTCCCACAATGCCAGGTCTTAAAGAGGGCGTACCTGTACGCCCATTTGGGCAGCCATGCTATTGTGCCAATGTACTGTATACCGTCGTGCGTTGGTCGGCAAGCGGTTAAAGAGCCGCATCTGAGATCTGACTATGATCTCTATGGTTTGGTAACTAAACTAATAGTAATCTCTTTACCTACCTAGGACTAGATTACTTGTGATCTACTGTATTTTACTGTATTTTATTTGGGAGCTTGAATAATTGTAATCATTATTAGATAGATCCCTTGCTACTGTGATTCATAACTATCTCTATTTATTTTAAACCAGATTATTTATGTATATGTAGCGGATCACATTTTGGACAGAATGTCGCACGCATGTAAATTAATTTTTTGCCTCAGAACAGAAGTGGGGTTCTGAGGGTTAATTTCGTAGGTTGCGGTGAAGATATTTGCCACCTGACGAAGGGGCCCTGCGCGGCTCCGAAACGTTGCACTATCGTGTTGTGATCATGCAATAAATGACCCGTTTGGACACTACTTGTGTCGTTCCATGGTGGCAAATATCTTCACCGCGACTTGAACCGGTATCCAGCTGGTTGTTGCCACAGCACCCAAATCTGAGAGCGCATCCAGGAACGTGTGCGATGGGAATATAAAGTACTACGAATTATGTAGGTTGGCCTTGACATCAGTCTGGCCGGGCTGAGTTGGAAGTTCTGCCTAGTCATGTGAACAGTGAGGTGCACATGACAGGCCAGAACCAGGCCTGGTTGGACGTTTTGAGCATCGACCTTCTCAGAACCAATCAGTGGGAGTGCCGGGTCCCGCTGAGGAGTCTGGGAAGGGGTACTTAAGATGTGTGGGTCTCGTGTTTAGGGGAGAGGAGTTCGTGAGGCCCGTGTGGTCTGTTCTGGTTCCAGGGCCGGGGTAGCCCCGTGAGGGTCCCGGTCACGGGGTGTTCGACACCCTGCAACATGTTCCTGTTAGAGGCCCCTGATAGAACCGTCTGGTCTGTGGTAGGGATCCGTCTGTTCCCGAGTCTCGGAACCGGCTGGTCCGAGGCGCAGTAACTGAGGGAGGATTCAAGGTGTCCGAGTGCTCTCGGCTTGGAGAGGCACCACAGCTCGTGGAAGTGACCGGGGGAGGACTCTTCGGAGGAGGCCCGGCAAGTGGCATCCTGAGAAGTGCCTGGTTACTGAGTTGGGAAGGACATTGACGAATTCACGTCTTTCCAGTACCATTGAGGAGATGGGAAAACGTTCCAGGTACTGAGGAAAAGGGTTCCTGTTCACCCTTAGTTACAACTTGTACACTTTCATAAGAATGTTTCAAGTTTTGAGTCAGTGTGCTGACTGCCATGATCTCTGGCTAGAGATCTGTTCAGCCTTGAAGTACCCAGCTGTGAGTGGCTACTCTCTGGGTGGAATTAGAGACTTTGCTATACCTGCAGGTCAAGGTGCCTGAGTTCTTCACCCGTGCCCTCTGTTCCCTAATTGGATGTTACTACTGCAAAATAAAACCTTTTAAAAAGGACTTTATCCGTGTCAGCATTCAAGTCGTTGGGTATCAACCCTGGAACCCCTAGACGTGGAAGAGCAGGCCAAGAGGAGGTAACCGATAAGCCCAATAAGTCAAGGCCGCCCAGCAAGGGTTATGGCCGCTACATATAATTCTTGTTATTTGAGAGCTCTGTATTGCCTATGATCTCTATTATTTCATTTTGATCCTCGTTATTTGGTTGCTACATTAACTGTGACCCATGGTATTTGCTTGCTGGACTGACTGCGATCTCTGGGATTTGGTTGATAGATCAGTTGTGATCTTCATTGGCTTTGTGTGCCCTACCTGGGATCTCTATTATATTGACCTAGATTACCTCTATGTCTGGTATTTATGCAGGGGTCAAGTCCTGGGGAAAAAATTTCCCAAAATCCACTCCCATACCAGAAAATAAATAAAATGATACGCACATATGCACGAACACTTCAAAAGTGGTATTTTTCATCCCATTTTCGTATTGTGTGTATGAAGCTTAACTATTAGTACATAAAAACAAAACAATCATCAATAAACATAAATACGGTAATTCTCTGAATAATCGGCATTCATTCCATTGTGCTTCCATGCAAATGTGAAAATCATGTTCTGATCTTTATTGGGGAATGTTATTTTGTATATAGAGTGTTTATGTGGTGAGTTTACACTTTTCATTGAACAGAGTTTGGATAACACAGGGTTAAATGGAAAGGTGATAAATGAAGTGCACATTATCTGGACAGGATGCTTGGGGAGATAGTGATGTGTTCCTGCTTAGGAGATGTATGTTAGCTTGGGGGGGGGGCTGCAAACTCTGCAGGGGCTCCAACACACACTCGCTGCTATTCCAACCCTTCACATATTTCCACATAAACTTCCCTCCTGGCATTAAACTTTGCCAGGTATTGTGCCCAGCTTACCACCCCTTCAGCTCACCTCTCTCCCTGCATGTCCTGTGAGCAGAATAGCTGTGCTCCTCCTCTGGGTTCTCTCATCATATGGCACTGAAGATAGAGGAGGGGGGGGATTCAGCGGGACACACAGAGCAAGTATGCAGGAGACTGGGGGGGGGGGGGGGGGAGATGAGGAGACAAAAAATCAGGAGGGGCTGGCGGGGAGGAGCGCATCACGAGAGGTCTGACTAAATACAATCTCTTAGCAGCAGGGACCTGATCTACCCATCAGCTAGCTGTGATTGACAGGTAGATCGAAGCGGAAGCTGTCATGGGGCCCCCTACTGGCAGTGCCTCAATGGTCAGGTGTGGGGCACTTAATATTGCAAGCTGTGTCGGCAGCTGCTGGTGTAGCACCTGCCACACACCTCACATACTTCAAAGTCTTGCAGAACGCGGCTGCTAACGGGAACTGAGTTCCTGTTGTGGAAAAAGTACAGGAACTCCGTTCCCATGCGTTCCCGCAGAACTTGAGCCCTGATTTATGGCTAGGTTATATGAAATATCTGTTTTTTTGGGGGGAAGTAGGTCAGTTGTGGGGTATCGATTAGCTATGATCCGAGTCTTTTTTTTTTTTTAGAAACTAGAATAGCTGTGATCTCTTTCTATTTGGGGACCAGATTAATTGGGACTGTTGATATTTTGGGGACTAGATTAGCCAGGATCTCTGTCTCTTTGGGGTTTAGATTCATTGGGTATCCCCGGTATCCTCTTGTTCGGCAGGTGGTCCGCTTTAAGATAAAAGTGGTCTCTGCGGCAGATTCACCATGAGATCACTTTTATCGGCGGCGGGAGAGGGCCTCCCCCCCCCACACACATTCTGGTGCCCTCCGCCACTTTCCGGAGGTGATCAGATGTTGTGCCTTCCTTGGCATGGAGATGAGTGAGGGAAAGATGGCCGCCACCCATCTCCATGACATTGCAGGTCAAAAGCGGCGTCAAAACTTCACTTCCGCCCATAGCTCTTAAAAGGGCCTTTTTTTAAATTTATTTTTTAAATGACAATTTTTTTTTATTGTATTGTAAATATGAGATGTGAGGTTCTTTTTGACCCCGGATCTCATATTTAAGAGGACCTGTCATGCTTTTTTTCTATTACAAGGGATGTTTACATTCCTTGTAATAGGAATAAAAGTGACACAATTAAAAAAACAAAAAAACTGTGTAAAAATAAAAAATAAAAGGTAAAATAAATAAGAAAAATATAAATTTTTAAACACAGTCCTGCCGAGCTCCCGTGCAGAAGCGAACGCATACGTGAGTAGCGCCCGCATATGAAAACAATGTTCAAACCACACATGTGAGGTATCGCCGCGATCAGTAGAGCGAGAGAAATAATTCTAGCTCTAGACCTCCTCTGTAACTCAAAACATGAAACCTATAGAATTTTTTAAAACGTCACCTATGGAGACTTTTAAAGGAAAAAGTTTGTCGCTATTCCCCGAGCGGGTGCAATTTTGAAGTGTGACATGTTGGATATCAATTTACTCGGTGTAACATTATCTTTCACAATATATAAAAAAAAAATTGGGCTAATTTTACTGTTGTCTTATTTTTTTTAATTCAACAAATTGTATTTATTTAAAAAAAAAACTGCACTTGTAAGACCGCTGCGCAAATACGGTGTGACAGAAAGTATTGCAACAACCGCCATTTTATTCTCTAGGGCAGGGATATGCAATTAGCGGACCTCCAGCTGTTGCAGAACTACAAGTCCCATGAGGCATAGCAAGACTCTGACAGCCACAAGCATGACACCCAGAGGCAGAGGCATGATGGGACTTGTAGTTTTGCAACAGATGGAGGTCCGCTAATTGCAGATCCCTGCTCTAGGGTGTTAGAAAAAAAATTATAACGTTTGGGGGTTCTAAGTAATTCTGTAGGAAAAAAATATGTTTTTAACTTGTAAACAACAAATCTCAAAAAGAGTGGCATTTTGTTTTTACAAACTTTTTTCCACTGTGCAGTTTTTAAAGTCTTATCTTTATTATGCAGGTAATACATATTTATTGGAAAAAAAAATGATATTCATGATGATATTTTCACCTTTGTTTGCTGATAAGGAAAAATAAAAAAATCTTAATGCGATCCTTGTGTTTTGTTTTTTCCGCAGGCTGTGGAATCGCTATGCTCATCATATCAGTTCTCATCGCCATTTATTACAACATCATTATGTGTTACACCCTCTTCTATCTCTTCGCCTCTTTGGTCTATGTGTTGCCCTGGGCCTCTTGTACCAACCCCTGGAACACACCGGACTGCAAAGATAAGGACAGGCTGATGTTGGGTAGGTTGGAAGTTTGGTATGACTTTGTCAGAGCAATGACATGAGTGTCAGAGCAATGAGATGAAAAGATACAATTCTGTTGAGATTCTATCAAAGTACACTATATTACCAAAAGTATTGGGACACCTTCCTTTACACACACGCACATGAACTTGAATGGCATCCCAGTCTTAGCCCTTGTACACACGATCGGAGATTCCGACGGAATGTGTCCGATCGGAGCGTTTTGTCGGATATTCCGACTGTCTGTGGTCTGCATCGGACTGTTTCCGTATGAATATCCTTCGGACCAAATTTTCCAACTTGCTGGAAATATTTTCCGCCAAAATGCTCCGATCGGACATACTCCGATTATGTGTAGAGAATTCCGATCGGACAAAGTGCCACGCATGCTCAGATCAAATTCCTACATCAAAGCTATTGGCTACTAGCCTGAACGTAGTCCCGTCGTAACAAAATAACGTCATCACGTTCTGAACGATCGGATTTTCCGACAACTTCGTCCGACCATGTGTATGCAACAGTTTCGGACAAAATCCGTCGGACAAAATCCGTCGGACAAAATCCGTCTGACAAAATCCAACGGATTTGGTTGTCGGAATCTCCGATCGTGTGTACAAGGGCTTAGTCTGTAGGGTTCAATATTGAGTTGGCCCACCCTTTGTTATAACAGCTTCAACTCTTCTGGGAAGGCCGTCCACAAGGTTTAGGAGATGTGTCTATGGGAATGTTTGACCATTCTTCCAGAAGCGCATTTGTGAGGTCAGGCACTGATGTCGGATAAGAAGGTGTGGCTCACAGTCTCCACTCTAACTCATCCCAAAGGTGTTCTATCGGGTTGAGTTCAGGTCTCTGTGCAGGCCAGTCAATTGTCTTTAAGGACCATGAATCAATTCAATTCCATCTATGTGTTCCATTTATGTCCCTATTCTCCATTCCGTCTCCATCCAGTCTCCATTCTCCTTTCAAACTTCATTCAAGTCTCCATTCTCTATTCCATGGCCATTAAAGTCTCCATTCTTAATTTCATCTCCATTAAATTCATTCATTCTTCATTCTCTATTCCATCTCCATCCATGTCCCTATTCTCCATTCCTTCTCCATCCAAGTCCCTTTTCTCCATTCAATCTCCAACCCAGTCACCATTCTCCATTCCATTTTCATCCGCGTCTCTATTCCTGATTTCAACTCCACCCAAGCCTCTATTGCAATAAATCTACATTCTCCATTCCATCTTCATCCAAGTTTCCATTCCATCTCCACCCCAAGTCTCCATTCTCCATTTCATCTCTATCCAAGTCTCCATTCCATATCTCCACTAAAGTCTCCATCCTCAAATCTATAGCCATCCAAGTCTCCATGCTCAATTTCATCTAAGTCTCCATTCTTATTTCCGTCTCCATCCAAGCCTCCATTGTATCTCTATCTACAGTAAGGCTACATTCTTCATCCCATCTCCATCCAAATCTCCATTCTCCAGTCCATCTCCTTTCAAGCCTTCATCCTCTGTTCCATCCAAGCCTCCATTCTCCATCCCATCTCCATCCAAGCCGCCATTCTCTGGGTCGATCACCTTGTATGTTCAATTATCTGAACCGAATGACCAACTTATGCAGATAAGTGACTTTCTTTAAAAAAACATCTTTTATGATATATATATATATATATATATATATATGGAGGCCATTGAATACCATGTTCTGAAAATGTTCGTATCCTGTCAGCATCCAGCTTTAATACTCATTTACTTATCCAGAACATGTATGCAGAAAGTGAGAGTGAGATAAGAAGTCCTAAGCTGCATAGACATTCTGGGTTAATGACTCCATGTATTGAAGCCAGAAGCAGAGACAGCCAGGCAAGCAGCAATTTAAACTTTTGGAAGCAGCCTCAATGGCTTTTTCCCATGGTAGCTTTCCCTTTAGGATCCATTTAGTATGTATGAGGATTGTGGTGTGTTATTTATTTTTTATTTTTTTTGTGTGTTAGGCAGGTGTGTAGAGATAATTAAAGTGGGGAAAATAATGATTTGATCCCCTGCAGCTTTTTTAAGTTTGCACACTTACAAAGAAATGAAGGGTCTATAATTTTTATCACAGGTGTATTTTAAATGATAGAGACAGAATATCAACCCAAAATCCAGAAAAAAACACACGATACAAATATTATAAGTTGAGTTGCAGTTCAGTGAGTAAAATATTTGATCTCCAAGCAAAACATGACTTAGTAGTTCATGGAGAAACCCTTGTTGGCAAGAGGTCAGACATTTCTTGTGGTCGGTGACCAGGTTTGGACACATCTCAGGAGGGGTTTTGGTCCACTCTTCTTTACAGATGTTCTCTAAATCCTTAAGGTTTTTTGGCTGTGGCTTGGCAACTTGAAGTTTCAGGTCCCTCCATACATTTTCTATAGGATTAAGGTCTGGAGACTGGCTAGGCCATTCCATGACCTTAATGTGCTTCTTCTTGGGCCACTCCTTTGTTGCCTTGGTGGTATGTTTTGGGTCATTGTCATGCTGAAAGACACATCCATGACCCATCATCAGTGTTCTGGCTGAGGGAAGAAGGTTCCCATCCAAGACTTTACAACACATGGCTCAATCCATTGAGCCTTCAATGCGGCATTGGCCTGTAGCTTTAGTAGAGAAACAACCCCAAAGCATCATGTTTCCATGACTTGACTGTAGGGATGGTGTTCTTAGGGTCATAGTCAGCATTTTTCTTCCTCCGAACACGGCGAGTCCTCCTCAAGAAGTCACAAGTACAGTCATGCCTATGAACATCTAAATGATTCAGAGAAGGATTGGGAGAAAGTGCTGTGGTCAGATGAAACCAAAATTTAGCTCTTTGACATTAACTCGGCTGTGTTTGGAGGAAAAAAATGCTG
This sequence comes from Lithobates pipiens, assembly GCF_037356315.1. Lineage (NCBI taxonomy): Eukaryota > Metazoa > Chordata > Amphibia > Anura > Ranidae > Lithobates > Lithobates pipiens. The sequence continues at coordinate 12,181,066 of NW_027507786.1, forward strand.
ACTATGACCCTAAAAACACCATCACTACATTTAAGCACAGAGGTGGAAACATGATGCTTTGGGGCTGTTCCTCTGCTAAAGGTACAGGCCGACTTTGCCGCATTGAGGGGGGCATGTATTGTATAATCTTGGATGAGAACGTACTTTCCTCAGCCAGAACACTGAAGATGGGACATGGATGGCTTTTCCAGCATGGCAATGGCCCAAAACAAGGCAACCAAGAAGTAGCTCAAGAAGAAGCACATTAAGTTCGTGGAGTGGCCTAGCCGGTCTACAGACCTTAATTCTATGGAAAATGTATGGAGGGAGCCGAAACTTCGAGTTGCCAAGAGGCAGCCAAAAAACCTTAAGGATTTAGAGAAGATCCGTAAAGAAAAGAGGACCAAAACCCCTCCTGAGATGTGTGCAAACCTGGTCACTGACCACAAGAGACGTCTGACCTCTGTGCTCGCCAACAAGGGTTTCTCCACCAAGTACTTGCCATGTTTTGCTTGGGGTTTAAATACTTATTTTACTCACCGAACTACAACTCAATTTATAACATTTGTTTTATGCGTGTTTTTTCTGGATTTTTGGTTGATATTCTGTCTCCATCATTTAAAATACACCTATGATAAAAATGACACACCCTTCATTTCTTTGTAATGCCGCGTACACACGACCGGACTTTTCGATGGACTAGGTTCCGACAGACTTTCGACTTAGTTCTGACGGACTTTCCGAAAGAACGGACTTCTCCACACACAATCACACCAAAGTCCGATGGATTCGAACGTGATGATGTACGACTGGACTAGAATAAGGAAGTTCATAGCCAGTAGCCAATAGCTGCCCTCGTGTCGGTTTTTGTCCGGCGGAAAAATTTTAAACATGTTCCATTTCTAAAGTCTGTCGGATTTTTGTAAATCAAAAGTCCGCTGCAGCCCCACACACGATCGAATGGTCTGCCGCAATCGTTCCGTCGGACCTTTGATGTTGAAAAGTCCGGAAAAGTCCGGCATAAGTGGGCAAACTTACAAAATCTGCAGGGGATCAACTAATCAATTTCCCCACCGTATATACAGTAGTTAGCCAGGTTAATCATGAACATCAAGTTGACATGTGTCAATGTATATTTCCTTGCGGTTTTTTGTGGGATTTTGAATTTATAATTCGGAGAGGATGAATGGTATCTGGTATTTTTTTTTTCAAAATGCATTGCACTGCAGTGTTGAGATGGGAATAGGCGTGTGTTTTATTATGGGGAAGTTGGGCACATGCATTTAACTTGTTGCAATACATGCATTAAAATGCAACAGTGTAGATGAACCCTCCAGGAATCCCAAGCTTCCATTACCTCTATAGAAAAGGAAATATCAGTATACATATGATATGCAGAATAGTGTTCCTCCTTGGCTTAGGAAGACTTATTGGTAAATGACCAGAAGTCACCTGTGTGGGCAGAGCGATTGATCTCCACTATACCACCTTCATTTCATATATACTCAGGTATAAAGATTTTAAATATTTCTTTGTAAAAACTATTACAATGTATTTTTCTTTGTGGCTGCTACCTGTTTAATGAGCAGTATTCCTGCAGTGGAACAAAAGCGCCCTCCTGTGGAGAGAAGGTGTAATAACAGCCAATCTCAAAGACCGCATGGTGCAGTGCAGCACAGACAATGTCCTGGGGGGGGGGGGGGGGGGGGGTTCAAAAACATCATCTATCATCATCATCTATCATTTTCTGTAAAGGATCCCTTATAATGTCTTCATTACAGCAAATCAGCTTTAAGAGAAAAATAGATTACTGATGAATGCATTATCTAGAATGATAACACATTTTTTTTTTTTTTTTTTGCTTAAGCATTTTATTGGAAGCTAATAAATACAAAAAAGTCAAAAATAAATAAGTACAATAGATAAATACAGAAAATCCTTAAAAAGAAAGACAGATAAGTGCAATGATCCACAGTTATGGAAAGCAGCTGAATTTGGTCATATTACTGAAGTTGGATTCATCACCAATACTTGTTCTTCACTGTGCAGGGGCGGACTGACCATTTGGGCACTCGGGCACTGCCCGAGGGCCCCATGCCACTAAGGGACCCCATCAGGGCTGCCAGCCTCAATAAAACCCGGGACGGGATGTAAAAATCTGTGTTTTTTTAAAAATCCCAAGATTATAGCTGCCCCGCCTCTCCAGTACATTTTCAATGTGTGTATGTGTATACTGTGTGTGTATACTGTGTGTGTATACTGTGTGTGTATACTGTATGTGTGTGTGTATACTGTGTGTGTATACTGTATGTGTGTGTGTATACTGTGTGTGTATACTGTATGTGTGTGTGTATACTGTGTGTGTATACTGTATGTGTGTGTACATACTGTGTGTGTATACTGTATGTATGTATATACTGTGTGTGTATACTGTATGTGTGTGTGTATGTGTGTATATATATATATACTGTGTGTGTATACTGTGTGTATATATACTGTGTGTGTATACTGTATGTGTGTGTATACTGTATGTGTGTGTGTGTATACTGTGTGTGCATACTGTATGTGTGTATGTGTGTATGTGTATACTGTGTGGCCCCATAATCTATTGCCTGGGGGCCCCATAATCTCCTATTGCTCGGGGGCCCCATTAACTTCTCTTATTGCCCGGGGCCCCCCATGAATTGTCAGTCCGCCCCTGTCCCTGTGCTTTCCAGACATGGGTGGGATGAAATGCCGTGGCGGGATTATTATTAAAACGAGGGGTCTCCAAACTACATTTCATGTATTTTATCCAGCCCACAGCTAGGGTCAGTGGCAGGGCCGGGCCGGGACAAGGGGTGGGCAGGAGGAGTGGATGAACTGGGCCCTGTGGTATCATGTGAGGTGGAGGGGGGTGCCACAAGGAGATTGGGGGGGATTTGTGTTTGAAGGGGGAATTTGAGAGGGTACAGGTGTAAGTATTGTTCTAGGAGGGAAATTTCTGGGTGGGGGTGCTAAGAGTGGTGATTTAGGGGAATTTGTGTTTGGAGGGGAGATAGGGGAATGAATATTTGTGCTAGGAGGGGAATTTGTGCTGGGAGGGGGGATTTGATGTGGGGGGGGGGGAGATGTATACAAAGAGGGGACATTTTAGGGGTAGAGGATATGTGCTAGGTGGGCTGCCTTTTTTGGGGGGGGGGCATTTGCATTGGGGGGGGGCAAAGATTCGCACTAAGAGGGTTTATTTCAGCAAGGGGCAGATTTGTACTTGGAGGAGGGGAATTTATGCTTAGGGCATATGCATGCAGATTCGTGCTCAGTGTTTTTTTTTTTTTTTGGGGGGGGGGGGGGGTTCTGACGCATAATGCTCATACACATTGGGGAGGGGGTTCAGTTTGGTATGTTCGCCCTGGGATCTAGATGACATTGTCCCAACACTGGTCAGGGGTATGTCCTCAATGAGAACTGAAGGAGGATTAAGGTCAGCAGAGGTTGCCTATGGTCTCCTCTTCTGATGATAGGGAGGACATTGATGGGGACCTTGATGTAAGGGGGACTCTTAAGGCAGACTCTGATGTTAGGGGGGACTCTGATGGGGACCCTGATTTAAGGTGGAACTCTGATGGGGTCCCTGATATCCTGATATTTTTTTTGGCCTGGTGTTATTTGTAAAATATAAAATGCATCCCTATAACCGAAAAGTTTGGAGACCCCTGCTCTAGATCTAGATACTTTCAAAAGTTTCCTTCACTTGGGCGTGGCCGTGGGTCAGTCTTAGTGTCCCGTACGTGGTTGGAGGACGAGTTGATGAGAGGTCTTCCCTTACACCTCTTTTTTTTATTACTTTTTACTCTTTTATGTCGGGATAACTGTCTCTTCCTCTTGTTTTTTTTGGTGTATCCAGATTCCTGCATCATTGGAGGTCACCCGAAGATCCAGATCAAGAACAGTACGTTCTGCATGTCGGCCTATCCCAACCTGACCATGGTCAACTACACCACCAACCACGGGAACAAGTCTTTTGTCAGCGGGAGCGAGGAGTACTTCAAGTAAGATATGTGACCGCATGACGTGTAACTTCATCCTCAAATTCCTTACTATCTCCAAACTGCAACCCAACCGCTTGTATCAGGACGGGGAGCTCTTGAGAGGAGACTTCGGTGCCGGGACAAAGTCATTCATTGCCCCGGGGCAAAGATGCCAAACCGCGCCACCCCCCGTCCCCGATCTACAAGCTTAGGGGACCCTACGCCCACCGGTCACTTACTTGTCAAAGTCTCTGCCGCTGTCATTACTCCTGTCAGCCTTGTAACCAGTGGCGGCTGGTGCACAATTTTTTTTTCGGGGTGGGGCGCAAACAAACTGAAAAATTCTGAAAAAAAACAGAATGTGAAAAAGCATCAATTGCAGCCTCACTGTGCCCATAAAACGCAGGCACTGTGCACATCATATGCAGGCACTGCGCCCATCAGGGGCGGTACCCGTGCACCCACAATGCACGGGCCCGCCACCGATCCACCCCCCCCCCAGTGGCTCCCATCCCCCCGCTCTTTGCAAGCACTTAACCCATTGTGGCGGGTGACAGACAGCTTGGTGCATGGTGCGTGCAGCGGCTCCATGTCCTCTTTTCCATGGTGGCTTCCAGCTCCTCCCCCTCCTCTTCCTAGGCATCCAATAGGACCACCTGTCCTTTCAGCCGGGTGACCGGTGTCAAAACCCACTTCCTCATTGGCCGGGAGGAGGATCAGTGTTACAACACTGAATATTCATTTGCTGTTGTAACACACCCGAGCCCACCCTATATTGAAGCCTATTAGAGCCTCTGGCTATAATCGGTGCTTCAAAAAAAAAAAAGACCCCTCCCCACTCCGCATTGGAATCCATGCACCCGGTGTCCTGAAAGGGACTGGACGCATGGATAGGGGAGGCGGCGATGGACAGGGGTGGGGGCAGCACTCCGTGCGCCCTTAATGGACGGGCCACCCCTGGGGTGGATGATTTGTTTGCTGCCCCCCCCAAAAAGCCACCAGCCGCCACTGGCTCTCAATCAATCAGCCCCTTCCCCAAAAGGACTTGCCCATAGGTCCACTGGTCGAAGCGGTGGTGGGGCCATGGCTCCAGCTGCAGTCAAAACCCCGGAAGAGTTTTTCAAAAAATGTACACACTTTTTTTTTAAAGTGCAGAAACTTTTTTTGAAAGTCAAAGCAGGTAAAGCAACTACCAAGGCACTGGATTGCTTTTACATGCGGCGGAACGGGGGGTCCCCGGGTTCTCCTGTCCCATTCCACCAGCTGACCATAGAGACGACCGAGGACCAGATAGTCTCAGACCATCTCTATGATCTAAGAAATGGGAAGCGGCCAGTATTTTGTCACTTCCGGTCACGGCCCTTTGTAAACAAGCCATTACCGGCCATTAAAAGCATCAGAATAAACCAAGCTCAGTTTGATGCTTTTTAAGGGCAGAGGAGAGATCTGGGGTCCAATAGACCCCAGATCTCTCAGTAAAGAGTACCTGTCATTGCCTGTGCTATCACAAGGGATGAACAACATCCCTTGTGATAGCATGGACAAATAAAGTTGAAAAAATCAAAGAGACAGTGTAAAAATATAATAATAATATAATAATATATATAATATAATACATTATAATTTTTAAACATAAAAAAATGAAGATCCCCGTGTAACTCTAAACTGGTAACCTGTAAAGGATTATAAAGTGTAGCCTATGGAGATTGTTTTTTTTTTTTTGTTTCATAAAGTTTTTATTGATTGAACAGAAAATTATATTTAATACAACAAAGTCATGTTCTTTAAATCCTAACACTATTACATTGGAGATACAATATTTTTTACAGTTGAACATTTCTTTTGATATGATAGCGAAGTGTTATCCAGATGTAAAGAAAGAATCAAGTTCATGCAAACAATTTGCAAAAAATAAAAACATTCAATCATTTTTAATTAATTAGTAATGATCTATGATGGAGATTGTTAAGTACCGTAGTTTGGTGCAATTTTAAAACGTGGCATGTTGGGTATCAGATTACTCGGCATAACATAATCTTTTATATTTTAACAAACCATTGGGTGTTATATTGTGTTTTTGTGCATTAAAATTCACTAAAGTGTATATATATATATATATATATATATATATATATATTTTTTTTTATTGCATTTGAAAAACTGGTGCGCAAATACTGTTTGACACAAAAAATAGCAACACTTACCATTTTGTTCTCTAGGGCCTCTGCTTAAAAAAAATATATATAAATTGCTTGGGGATTCTAAGTAATTTTCAAATTTATTTTTTATTTTTTTACATGTATGTGAAAAATGTCAGAATAGGTCCAGTGTTAAGATGGTTAATCTATGTAATGAAAAACAGAAGGTTTTAATTTTTAACCGCCCACTGACCGCCCAACCCCCCCAGTAATTGTACTCCTGAAATTACTTTATTTTTAAGGGGTTAGGGTTGAAGTTAAGATTTAATTATTCATTTATTGTTACTCAGTAATAATTTATTGATTTTATTTTTTATTGACGATTTTTATTTATTTGTGTATTTATTTATTCATTTATTATTATTGGTATAATAATAACGTCACAGCCTTTCTCACAGGCTATGAACGAGCATACGCATGCGCACCCCCCCCCCCCCCCCCCGCCGACCTGCGCTGTGATTGGACACAGCACAAGTCTGCCAGCTGATTTCAGTAAATGATTTTTGCTGAAGTCAGCTGATTGGCTGTGGTCTATCACACACACACAGAGTTCTGTGTCCCCATAGAAATGTGTGAAAACGTGCGTTTCTGTGCGATTTTCTGCTCAAATTAAAAAAAGTTAAAATTTAAATAGTAATAATATATGAATAAATAAATGTAAAGTAAATGCACAAATAACTAAAAATCATCATAAATAAGTAAAATAAATGAGTAATATGTAATAATACATTAACAAATAATAATTAACCTCCAACCTTAAAAAAATATTAAATACATTATTATTATTATTATTATTAATAATAATAATAATAATAATAATAATAATAATAAAAAAAATAACAGCATCCAAATTCAAGAAAAAATACATTATTTATAATAATAATAATAATAATTATATTTTTGTTGTGTTCTAGTTAGGGTGTTTAGTTATTGATAATTACTAATTACTCTTTTTTTTTTATAATTGACAATTTTTATTAAATTTTAATTGCTATAGAAAAAATAAAAGGCACAAGCACAAGAGGGGGGCGATGAAATAAAACAGATACAGAGGGAAAGGGAAATGGAAAATAATGATGGATCAACAGACTTCTCTAATTACTATTTTTTTAAGGGTTTAGGGTTAAAGTTAAGGGTTAATTATTTATTTATTGTTACATACATTAATTTATTGAATTCATTTATTTTTTATTTATGATTATTATTTATTTGTGTGTTTATTTTACATTTGTGAATTTATTTATTATTATTGGTATAATAATAATAATAAATAAAATAAAATAAAAAAATAAATTACCCCAAACCCAACTCCTCGTCCTAACTCTAACCTAAACTGAACTCAAAACCCCTTACCCTAACGGAAAAAAAAACATTATAATAAATGAATAATAATAAAAGAAGAAATAAAAGCTAACGGTAAAGCTGAAATACCTAGCAACAAATGATGCAACAGATAATAGTTTTCTCTATTGGCTAATAAAACAAGCCAAAGCCCATAAACACTGCATACAAATGCACAAAAACGCAACAAAAACGCCCTGAAAAACACGCAAAATAATTACGCAAAAGCGCTCAAAGACGCTACGCTCAGGTGTGAATGCAGCCTTAGTGTGACTAGTGAGATCAGCGACAGTTAGTGACCTTCCCAGATAGTATCCTGTTAGCGCCAGATTTTCCGCCACCCTATCAGAGTCCCACTATAAGTCGTTGATCACTGTCCTTACAGAACAGCATCTATAGCTGCGTAAGTTTTAGTACAGTATATATACCATATTTTGTAGACACTATAACTTTCGCACAAACCAATTATTATACACTTTTTGGGATTTTAGCAGAATACATTTTGCCCTAAATTTATGAAATTAGATTTTTTTTTAAATATTTTATTGGATATGTTCTATAACAGAAAATATAGTTTTATTTTCAAACATTTCAGTCTTTTTTTTGTTTATATAATAAAAAAGTGCTGTTGCTGCATAGCAAAAAATTCTGTGGTCATGAAGGGGGGGGGGGGGGGGGTTGATTAGAACCTTCTGGAACTCAAGTGGTTAAAAATGTCAATATCATGTAGATGATGAGGAGGATAGATGTAGCCACAGTAACATATAAGCAGATTAAACGTCAACTTTTGAATGTCCATCATGAGTGAAATAACTTCCGGTTTCTTGAGTTTTCCAAAATGCTCTGGAATAAATATTTATTATTTCAGGTACAATATGCTGAAGATTTCGGACGGTATTGAATATCCCGGTGAAATCCGGTGGCCTCTTGTCTTTAGCCTGTTTCTGGCTTGGGTTATCGTCTACGCCTCTCTTGCCAAAGGGATCAAGACCTCTGGAAAGGTAGGGGAGATCCTACAACATGATACGCGATGTAGAAGAACGTATCACTTCCCAAAATGACAGTATTTACAGCACAGTGGAACCATGGATTACAAGTAACGTGGTTAACAAGCGTTTTGAAAGACGAGCAACTTTAAAAATAAAAATAAAATCCTGACTCGGTTTCACGAGTGTTGTCTCGCAAAACGAGCGGGATTCAAGCCAATGGCCAGAGGTGTGGGAGCGTCGGTGACACTCGGAATGGTTCAGAGCCGTTTGGAAATACTCGGAACCTCTCGAAAAATACTTTGAAACACTTGGAAATACTCCGTTCCCAAGTGTTTCTGAGCCTTTCTGAGGGTTTCCGAGTTCAGCCCAACTGTCCCTGAGTATTTCCGAGGTGTTTTGAAAGACAAGCAACTTTAAAAAAAAAAAATCCTAACTCGGTCTTCGTGAGTGTTGTCTCGCAAAACGAGCGGGATTCAAGCCAATGGCCAGAGGTGTGGAAGCGTCGGTGACACTCGGAATGGTTCAGAGCCGTTTGGAAATACTCGGAACCTCTCGGAAAATACTTGGAAACACTTGGAAATACTCCGTTCCCAAGTGTTTCTGAGCCTTTCTGAGGGTTTCCGAGTTCAGCCCAACTGTCCCTGAGTATTTCCGAGGTGTTTTGAAAGACAAGCAACTTTAAAAAAAAAAAATCCTAACTCGGTCTTCGTGAGTGTTGTCTCGCAAAACGAGCGGGATTCAAGCCAATGGCCAGAGGTGTGGGAGCGTCGGTGACACTCGGAATGGTTCAGAGCCGTTTGGAAATACTCGGAACCTCTCGAAAAATACTTGGAAACACTTGGAAATACTCCGTTCCCAATTGTTTCTGAGCCTTTCTGAGGGTTTCCGAGTTCAGCCCAACTGTCCCATAGTATTTCCGAGGCTCTCTGGCACCCCCCACCTCTGGCCACATGCGGTATTGCATGCAATAGAAGTCAGTGCGGAAAGAATTATCTTTGTTTCCATTGCCTGAGAAACTCGCTTTGATATGCGAGTGCTTTGGATTACAAGCATTCTCCTGGAACGCATTATGCTCGTAATCCAAGGTTCCGCCGTATCTCACAAAAGTGAGTACACCCCTCACATTTTGTAAATATTTTATTATATCTAAATATTAAATATAATAACAAAAGCTAGGTATTCACTTTTGTTGCCAGCGGTTTAGACATTAATGGCTGTGTGTTGAGTTATTTTGAGGGGACAGCAAATTTACACTGTTATACAAGCTGCACACTCACTACTTTACATTGTAGACAAGTGTCATTTCTTCAGTGTTGTCACATGAAAAGATTGACGAAAATATTTACAAAAATGTGAGGGGTGTACTTACTTTTGTGAGATACTTATTTATATACAGTGGAACCTTGGATTAGGAGCATAATCCATTCCAGGAGAATACTTTTAATCCAAAGCACTCCCATATCAAAGTGAGTTTCCCCATAGAAGTCAATGGAAACAAAGATAATTTGTTCCGCAATGACTTCTATTACATGCAATAACGCATGTGGCCAGGGGGGCCGCCGGAGAGCCTCGGAAATACTCGGGGACAGCTCGACTGAACTCGGAAAGCCTTGGAAAGGCTGGGAAAGACTCGGGAACGGGGTATTTCTGAGTGTTTCGGAGTCAATCCAAATCATTCCGAGTATTTCCAAGCGGCTCCGATCGGCTCCGAACCATTCCGAGTGTCCCCGGCACCCCTCTGGCCAAATGCGGTACTGCACTGCCCATTAGCTTGCATTCTGCTTGTATTGCGAGACAACACTTGCAAACCGAGTCAGAATTTAGAAAAAAAAGTTGCTCGTTTTTCAAAACGCTCGTTACTCGCTAACCAAGGTTCCACTGCAATGCTGTCCAAGGACATTGTTCTCTGTGGATTTCCGGGGACAGTGATGCCGAGTTTTGGAAGTTTGTTTCAATATTCTGTACCTCAAAACCTCCTCAGATTTAAGCATTGGTCGTCCTTCCAATAAAAAGATTCAATAATTCAATTTACACAAAATTTGATACAAATTTCGTAAATAAGCTGCAATGAAATTGTTCTCTGCTGCAGCCCCATGTTGGGACATTTAAGGAAACATTGATCGTGTTTCGGAGTGCGTGCTTCCTTATTATACAGTTTACCTGAAAGTCATTTTTTTTTGTTAAATTGATTTGTTTACATGCTTGTTATTGCAAAATTTTCTAGATGAGTTGCTTTTTCTTCTAGTGCCTTTCTTATCGGTCAGATGGTGCAAATAAAACCAATTTCAGCACATAGATAACCAAACTTCTTGTGTGTGTAACAGCCTCAGCCTGGGCTCCCACCAGGTCATGTCCGACGCGTTTCACTCCGCCCTGGTGCTTACTAATGGGGATCATGACCATGGTTAAGCTCTGGGGGGGGAGGGGTGGAGCGAAATGCGTGACCTGGCTGGATGAAAATGGGAAATCTGTTTGGTCGCTTTGGCTACTCTCACACTGAGGCAGTTTTCAGGCGTCTAAAAATAGCACCTGAAAACCGCCTCCTGTGCCACCCCAGAGTGAAAGCCCGAATGGGGCGGTGGGCATGCAGGACGGGGGGAAAAAAAAGTCCTGCAAGCAGCATCTTTGGGGTGGTTTGGGAGTGGTGTATACAGCGCTCCTAAACCGCCCCTGCCCATTGGAGTGAATGGGCAGCGCTTTCGGAAGTGCCTGTAAAGCGCTTCGGAAAACATCACAACATGGGCGATTTTCATCGGCCGCTAGTGGGGGGGTTAAAAGCGCCCAGCTGGTGGCCAAAAAGTGCCGCTAAAACAACGTAAAAGCGCAGCTAAAAGAATGGAAAAGTGCCGCTAAAACAACGTAAAAGCGCAGCTAAAAAAATGGAAAAGTGCCGCTAGAACAACGTAAAAGCGCAGCTAAAAAAATGGAAAAGTGCTGCTAAAACAACGGAAAAGCGCTGTTAAAACGAGCGTCGCTTTACCGCCAACGCGGCCGCAGCTGCAGTGTGAAAGCAGCCTTTGAGTTGATAAGCATCTTTGCAAAGAAGTCATCTGACTATTTTCTGTATTATCTTCATAGAATTGGTTTTTACTCTTATGTACATTGTACTCTGTGTTGTTACATATTTATCATACATTTGGTAAATACGCCCCATATAGATACTTTTGTAGAATGTAAAAAACACACACTACATCGTGCTAATTCACAGCACAGATTACACATAGTAGAGCAAACTCCTCTTTCATTACGGGAGTTTTTGTTTCTAGTTCAGAGAGAAAAAAAATACCTTGAAGTGTTACCTTTACACACACACACATGAACTTTAATGGCATCCCGGTCTTAGTCCGTAGGGTTCAATATTGAGTTGGCCCACCCTTTGCAGCTGTAACAGCTTCAACTCTTCTGGGAAGGCCGTCCACAAGGTTTAGGAGGGTGTCTATGGGAATGTTCGACCATTTTTCCAGAAGTGCCTTTGTGAGGTCAGCCACTGATGTTGGACAAGAAGGCCTGGCTCGCAGTCTCCACTCAATTTCATTCCAAAGGTGTTCTATTGGGTTGAGGTCAGGACTCTGCAGGCCAGTCAAGTTCCTCCACCCCAAACTCACTCATTAATGTCTTTATGGACCTTGCTTTCTGCACTGGTCCAAATCATTTGGTGGAGGGGGGATTATGGTGTGGGGGTTGTTTTTCAGGGGTTGGGCTTGGCCCCTTAATTTCAGTGAAGGAAACCCTTTAGGCGTCAGCATACCAAGACATTTTGAAAAATGTCATGATCCCAACTTTGTGGGAACAGTTTGAGGAGGTTGCCCTCATATATTATGGAAGAGCCCTGGGGCCATAAAAAAGAAAAAATACAGAATTACATTTAAAAAAAAAAAAAAAAAAAAATCAGAATTCTGACTTTGAATCTCAGAATTCTGACTTTCAAACTCAGAATTCTGACTTTTAAAGTCAGAATTGTACATTTAATTTTTTTACAGAATTCTGAGATTCAAAGTCAGAATTCTGACTTTCAAACTCAGAATTCTGTTTTTTTTTTTTTTAAAAAAACGTAATTCTGTATTTATTTATTTTTTGATGGCCCCAGGGCTCTTCCATAATATATAACATGAATAATCACAAAGAATAATTTAATAAATGAAATAGGTGAAATAAAGTGCAACTCAAAATATAAGTCTATAAATGAAACCTCTGCATAAAAATAAATGAAAAAAACATCATATTGAGTCCACATATGAAAGATTCCACAATGTAAAAAAAGGTGATTTCCAATAGGGTGATAAACTCCATTCACTTCCACCATCACCAAGGAGATGGGGATACCTTGAATAGAAAAAAACCCTTGATACGTTGGGACTCTTACCAGAATTGGTGGACCCCCTAAAGAGCAAGGTCATATACACCAGCAGACTTAGCCCTCTGCAGGGTCTATGGGTCCTCCTTGTCCTCCTCAGTATCCAACTGGAAAATGGGAAATCTTCTGTAGCATTCGATAGAGTCTGTAACCTATTCACAACCCTAATTGCATTTGTGATATTCTCTGCCTGCAGACTTGCAGGCTCTGAAGGATCTGAGTGGTGGCTGCAACGCGTTTTGGCATTTTCTGTGTCTATTTGTGTCTAGTTAGCAAGTGCCTCCAGATTTTCATCACTATTTTGAGGTCTGATAGGTCAGAAAGTTAAAATACCACCATTGTTCACACACTGAACATTAGCCTGTGGAGTTTTCCCACTGCAATCCACAAGTGGCCTGGAGCAGACCAAAAAACATGACTGTGTACCAGTGCACAAAGCAAGGTCCATAAAGACATGGATGAGCGGGTTTGGGGTGGAGGAACTTGATTGTCCTGACCTCAACCCAATAGAACACCTTTGGGATGAATTAGAGCGCAGACTGCGAGCCAGGCCTTCTCGTCCAACATCAGTGCCTGACCTCACAAATGCTCTTCTGGAAGAATGGTCAAACATTCCCATAGACACCCTCCTAAACCTTGTGGACGGCCTTCCCAGAAGAGTTGAAGCTGTTATAGCTTCAAAGGCGGGCCAACTCAATATTGAACCCTACGGACTAAGACTGGGATGCTATTTAAAGTGGTGTTGCCACCAAAAAATTAAAACTGCTTAAAATTCGTAAAAAAAAATAAAATAAAAATAATTGGCAAAAAAAAAAATTTTTACTCACCTCTAAATACCGGTTGCTAGGGGATCCCTCGTAATCTGCCTTCCTCATTGCCCGGGCTGGTGACATCACTTCCCCTCGCGCCGCACATTCACCTGGGACCTGTCATGTGTCCCAGGTGACTGTACGGCGTATCACGGCGCCCTGCGCCGCTCGCGCATGCGCAGTGGGTGCCCGGCTGTGAAGCCACAGCCGGGTGCCCACAGTATGCATGACGGCGCCGCGAGCGGAGCGGGGAGCGAGGGGGGGGGCTTCGTTCCCCCGCATCGCTGAACCCTGGGGCAGGTAAGTGTCCGATTATTAAAAGCCAGCAGCTGCAGTATTTGTAGCTGCTGACTTTTAATTTTTTTTTTTTTAGGGGGTACCCCACTTTAAGTTCATGTGTGTGTAAAGGCAGGCGTCCCAATACTTTTGGTAATATAGTGTATTTGAGGTTAGGTCTATGTTAATGCACTAAGGTTGCAGGCAGTATGGGAGAGTGCCACCCATCCAATGACATGCACCTGCCACTAGAGGGCGGAGAGGTGAAATGCATTCAACTATGTACACTCAGAACATTTACTGTACGTTTGATACATTGTTGCCATTTAAACACTGTACACTGGTCCTCAGCCTCTGTGACTTTGTATGTAAATGACGTCTGTCTGTTCGGAGCGTGTTGACGTAATTCAGTATGTTACTTTGCTCAGATTAATTTTGCACGTTTTTCAGGTTCTCTCTGGCCACCTGGGAGTGAAGCCATATTAATTACTGGAATGTTCTCTGCAGAGCCTGGTTAGTCTGAAAGGAAGGCGCTTCTTGTATTCCCGCAGAACCTGCAGCAATGCCACGACACATACAGGACACTCAGGCACAATTCAGGAGGACTTTCACACTGCAGAGTTAGGGCAGCAGCACCTTGAAACACAAGATTTGTTTGTTCACAATATCACATTGCCCCAGTGACATTCAGGGGTGGATTTATAAAAATGATTTGCATATCTGCTCATCCATTGAAACTGCATGTAAATTTGATGTGTGCGTATGGGGCGAAATCGAATGTTCTCAGTGAAAATACCACATTGTGGTCACTAGATGGAGCCAAGGAGCATACTTATTTCCTCACAGCGCCATCTAGTGGCCATAATACAGTATTTTTTTCCCCATTTCCACATTCCATCTGCACAGAATTTAGCCTGAGGACATTTGGTTTTTCCTCATTTACACTGAAAGAATTTACATGCAGTTTTGATGGATAATCAGCTATGCAATTGTTTTCTTTTTATACAAATAAAACAACTTAAAGACAATTTTCCACATATTTGACACTGTTAGATTGATAAGAGTGAAACCTTTAAACCCATAATGCTTACTATATGAGTATGAAAAATGGGAGCTGCCAGTTCTGATTTGTTTCTAATGGTAGAGATTCCATGGCTGACATTCTTACCATGGCTTCTCCTTACCTAGTGAGACAGTAACTGGGGGAAAGCTAGCTTTTTCAGAATTCATTGGTTGCTTGCTTTCTGCAAATTATTGACTGGCTGCTCCAGACCCCCCTGGTATGTTCTCCATAATATAAGATAAATACAAATGCAGCACAGACGGAGGGAACTCCCTTGTAAATGAAACAGCAGGATTGCAGACCCAGGAACTCAACTTGGGGATGGTGGGAACCCCTTAAAACGAAGACAGCAGCTGTACAGTTCCAAAAATCCAGTTCAGGGATGGTGGGAACCCCTCATAATGGGTACAGCAGGAGTACAGAGCCAGGAACTCAGCACAGAGATGGTGGGAACCCCTCATAAAAGGCACAGCAGGAGTACAGAGCCAGGAACTCAGCACAGGGATGATGGGAACCCTTCAAAATGGGCACAGCGGGTGTACAGAGCCAACAATTCAGCACAGAGATGGTGCTAACCCCTCATAATGGGCACAGCGGGTGTACAGACCAGGAACTCAGCACAGGGATGGTGGGAACCCCTCATAATGGGCGCAGCAGGTGTACAGACCTGGGAACTCAGCACAGGGATGGTGTGAACCCCTCATAATGGGCACAGCAGGTGTACAGACCCGGGAACTCAGCACAGGGATGGTTGGAACCCCTTATAATGGGTACAGCCTGACCGGCCACCAAGATCGGGTAAGTGCCGGGCAGACAACGAGTGGGCGGGGGTTGCTAGTTAAATGCCGCCGGGGGGGTTTAGGGTTGTGCTGGTTAAGTGCTGCAGGGGAGGTGTTGGTAAGGTGGTGGTTAAGTGCCACTGGGGGGTCACAGTGGCTATAATTGACGGACACAGTGAGGTTGCTATTGATGGACACAGTGGCTGCATATAATGGGCACAGTGAGGCTGCATATGATGTTTTTTTTGGTACTTTTCAGAATTTTTCAGTTTGTTTGCACCCCCCCCCCAAAGTTTTGAGCACCAGGTGCCAATGTGGGAACCCCTCATAATGGGCACAGCTGGTGTAGAGACCCGGGAACTCAGCACAGGGATGGTGGGAACCCCTCATAATGGGCACAGCAGGTGTACAGACCCAGGAACTCAGCACAGGGATGGTGGGAACTCCTCATAATGGGCACAGCTGGTGTAGAGACCTGGGAACTCAGCACAGGGATGGTGGGAACTCCTCATAATGGGCACAGCAGGTGTACAGACCCAGGAACTCAGCACAGGGATGGTGGGAACTCCTCATAATGGGCACAGCAGGTGTACAGACCCGGGGACTCAGTACAGGGATGGTGGGAACTCCTCATAATGGGCACAGTGGGTGTACAGACCTGGGAACTCAGCACAGGGATGGTGGGAACCCCTCATAATGGGCACAGCGGGTGTACAGACCCGGGGACTCAGCACAGGGATGGTGGGAACTCCTCATAATGGGCACAGCGGGTGTACAGACCCAGGGACTCAGCATAGGGATGGTGGAAACTCCTCATAATGGGCACAACAGGTGTCCTGTAAACTCATCATAGAGGTGTTGGAAACCCTCTGGAATGGGAACAGCAGGTGTGGTGACCCAGGATCTCAGCACAGGGATGGTGTGAACACCTCATAATAGGCATAGTAAGTGTACAGACCTGGGGACTCAGCACAGGGATAAGGGAGATCACCTAGAATGGGCACAGCAGGTGTGCAGACCCAGGAATTTCGGGCACAGGAATGATCAAAGCTTCTTATAATGGGTACAGGCGGCAGATGTACACACCCAGGAAATCAACACCGAGATCTCACCAAAAGAATGAGTACAGCAGGAGTACTGACCCGGTGGATCAGCAAAGGGATGGTGGGAATCCCTCTTAATGGTCAGGTGTGTAGACCCCAGAACTCAGAAATGGCAGGGAGCTCCTCGCAATGAGCACAACAAGTGTGGAGACCTGGTAGGTCAGCGCAGGAATGGTGGGGGCCTCTCTCATAATAAGCACAGTTGTACAAATCTAAAAAAAGTGCAAAGAGATTACACCAATAGAGTGAGGGATAGGGGAGACTGTCAGGAAGTTTAATCCTCCAGCATCCACCAAACACAAAAATATTATAACACACTTTTAGAAAGGAAAAAAAAATACATATTGCAGTACCAGCTAGCCACCCGCATCAAAGGGATTACACTCTTATACCAGCAACATTCAAATCCTGGCACATACAGTACATATTGCAGTTTTCAGGATGAAGACCCACTACTGAGAAACACAGGGCATCTTGCATAGGTGACAGTACAATGACAGAGTTGAGTCAGTAGGTGGCAGCAGTCATCACACACCATCACAG
Organism: Lithobates pipiens; assembly: GCF_037356315.1. Taxonomy (NCBI): domain Eukaryota; kingdom Metazoa; phylum Chordata; class Amphibia; order Anura; family Ranidae; genus Lithobates; species Lithobates pipiens. Next base: position 12,198,510 of record NW_027507786.1, read on the forward strand.
CCTTCGGTGTTCCCTTCTGGAGTCTTGGGGAAGATTTGGTAGATGTCCTCCTCCATGTTATGTGCTGTCACACTGTGCCTCCTGTGATACTCTGCTTTGTGCACATAGTTGCTGTGACCTTCTGTGATTGCCGTAATGTCTCTTTTATTCCAGGTGCTCACACAGATACGGGCCGGATCACTCCGAGTGTACACAAGGCTCAGCGCTGTCCCCACACACACCCTCATAGTACAGTATAGATGTATATGGGAGCAAAGCTTTAGCAACAATGTATCCTGGGTGTCAGACCAAATATTTAATTTATTAAAATGTATTTTAATTATTTATTTTAAAAAATATCAGCACTCCAAATTTGCTTGAACTGGGACTATGGTCTTTGTACTTTTCCTAGATATACTTGTTAAAATTATAATGTAAATTAATCTATCAATGCCTGAAAACACATGTTCCTGTATATGGTTTTAAAATACATTTAAATAGTTCACATTTGGGGCTGTCATCGTGCTTGTTCACTCCATATGCAGCCCCAGCTTTCTGCTTTGTATGTTGTGCTTTACCTCTCCTCTTATCTCACAGTCTACCAGACAGGGCCTCCTTGAGAAGGAGATTTGATAAGCCTGCTGCGCACCTTACTGACATGAAGAAATGGCTAAGTAGATAAGTTATTGCACTCATGACACAGGATTCACAGAGCACTATGGGTTTTCTAAGGAGAGACCATAACAGAAGCTGTTTACCTTCATACTCTCTCTCTTGCACTTTTCTTATTCACTGCCAAGTCCCGCGCCCTCATGTTCCTGTGTGATGTCATCGGGAGGCCTGCGCCAGCTTCTCTTTCACTTCACCCTACCCTTCCCTTCTTTACTAGGATGCACTCATGACACAGGATTTTCAGCGCACTATGGGTTTTCTAAGGAGAGACCATAGCAGAAGCTGTTTACCTTCATGCTGTCTCTCTCGCACTGTCTTTTCTTCTCTTTTCTTTCTTTCCCCCTTCCTCCCTCATATTCCCCCCACTCCCCACTTCTCGATTCCCTTTCCTCTCTTGTTTTTCATCCTCTCTAACCTTCTTTTTTTCCCTCTCTCTAACCCCCTATCCTTTCCACTCCTTCTTGCTTTTTACTCTACCCTTCTCTCGCCTCTTTCTTTCTTTCTCCCCTCTTCTATGTCACTTTCTCCTCTACTAGGTAGTGGCAGCCGGTGTTTTTTTTTCTGGGGGACGGCAGCAAACAACCCCCCAGTCAGCCGGTGGCACCAGCTCTGGCTCTAATCAAATGCATAAAAAAAACACCCCCCTTATTGGAATCCATGTGTCCAGTTCCCTGCATGTAGATTAGGGGGCACGATGCAGGAATAGGGGTGCGGCGCCCATGTGCCCCTAGTGGATGGGCCACCCCTGTCCTCCACCCTTTTGTTCTTTACTGGGATGCACTCATGACACAGGATTCACAGAGCACTATGGGTTTTCTAAGGAGAGGCCATATCAGAAGCTGTTTGCCTTCATACTCTCTTGTACTGTCTTTTCTATTCCTCCTTTCCCCCATTTCTCCCTCATATTTCTCTTCCCCTTACTCTCCACTTCTCTATTCCACATCCTCTCTCCTCTTCCAACTTCTTTTCTCTCTCTCTCTAACCCCCTTTCCTTTCTCCTTCCTCTTCCTTTTTCCTCTCCCCTTTCTCTGTCCTTTACCCTTCTTTTTCCCCTCTTCTCTATCACCCCCCCCACCCTTCCCTTCTTTGCTAGAATGCACTCTTGACACAGGATTCTCAGAACACTATGGGTTTTCTAAGGAGACCATAACATAAGCTGTTTACCTTCATACTCTCTCTCTCTCTTGCACTGTCTTTTCTTCTCTCTTCCCTCCTTTTCCCCTTCCTCCCTCATATCCCCCCACCCCCCACTTCTCTATTCACTTTCCTCTCAAATTTTCCATCCTCTCTTACTTTCTTTTCTCTCTCTCTCTCTAACCCCCTTTTCTTACACCTACATTTTAAGTGTCCCCCCTTCTCTCTCCTTTGTCTTTCAGTCTCCCTCTTCTCTATCAGAGCACTATGGGACTATGGGGTTTCTAAAAAGAGATTATAGCAGCAGCTGTTTGCTTTTATATGCTCTCTTCCTCTCTGGCACTGTCTTCTTCTTTCTTCCTCCCTCTCCCATTCCTCCCCTCCTCCCTCTTTCCACTTCTCTATTCCTCTCTCATTTTTTCTCTCTCTTACCACCTCTCCTTTACTTTCACTCTTCTCCCCCCCCCCCCCCCATCTTCTCTCTCCTCTTCTCTCTTTTCTGACTTTCTTTGGTCTCTATTCTCTATCACTTTCCCCCTACACTTCCCTTCTTTACACGGATGCGCTCATAACACAGGATTCTCAGAGCACTATGGGTTTTAGAGAGATTGTAGCAGAGACTGATTGCCTTCATACTCTTGTACTGTCTTTTCTTCTCTCTCTACTTCCTACCTTATATTTCTCCCCCCCCCCCCCCAACTCTTCACTACTCTATTTCCTTTCCTCTCTTATTTTTCTCCTCTTTCCTTTCTCTATTTCTTTTCTTTTTTTCTCTCCAACCCTCTTTTCTTTCCCCTTCCGCTTTTTTTCCCTCTAACCCCTATCGCTCCTTTGTCTTTTTTTCTTCCTAAGGAGAGATGATAGCAGAAGCTGTTTGCTTTCATACTCTCTCTCTTTCTTGCACTGTCTCTTCTTCTCTCTTTCTCCTTTTCCCTTCTTCTCACCCCACTCTCCACTTCTCTATTTCCTTTCCTTTTTTATGTGCCATTCTCTCTCCTTTCTCTTATTCTTTTTCTCTCTTCACCTCTCCTTTCCCTTCCCTCTTCCTTTTTCCTTTTGCCCTGTCTTTTCTTTTTTTTTTTTTTATCTCCCCTCTTCTTTATCACTTTCCCTCCAACCCTTACCCTTCTTTACTAGAATTTACTCATGACACAGGAATCTCAGAGCACTGTGGGTTTTCTAAGGAGAAACAGCAGAAGCTGTTTACCTTCATATGCTCTCTCTCTCTTGCCCTGTCTTTTCTTTTCTCTTTCACCTTTCTCTTTCACCTTCCCCTTTCCTTCATCATAACCCACCCCACCCACTCTTCACTTCTCTATTCTCTTTCCTTCGTAATTTTTCATCCTCTCTCCTTCTCTTTAAAATGACTATATATATTTTTTTAATTATTGGTTTCTATTATTATTTGTAAGCACCGCAAAAATCCCCTCTTTCCTCTCTTTATGTCAAGTATCTTCTCAATATGTGTTGCTATGCAATCAGCATCTTTGCTGAACGAATGCCGAGCCATTATATGAGGAATTTCTGAGATTGTTAAGCAGTGTTTTGTAGCGGTAAACTCTTTTGGGTGAAGGTTTCTTTACAGAGTGAGAGGAACAGTAAAGAACAATCACTGCTAATCAGTGGGCACAAAATATGCTTGCATATAATAAAACAACACACTTTGATAGCATGGCGTACATTGATAGCATGGCGTACATTGATAGCATGCTGTTTATACACTGATGTGTTACAAATTTGTAAAGCCCCCTTTCCTGGCCATTTGTATGACCCCCTCCCCCCACCCCCCAACCGGCAGAGCCGTGCCATACACTCGGAGGGATCGTGCACATGTCCGGTCTCTCTAGGATCTGTGTAAACTCTCCGGGATCTGTCCAGTCTGTCCTCTGTGATGGTGGTGAACCCAGTGCTGTTGTTTGCACCATGCTCCCTCCTTATACCTTTCATAGGAAGATAATCCTGTTTTGCTTTATCGCCCAGGTTGTGTATTTTACAGCCACGTTCCCTTACGTGGTCCTCATCATCCTCCTCATCCGAGGGGTGACCTTGCCCGGAGCTGGAGCGGGGATGTGGTATTTCATCACCCCCAAATGGGAGAAGCTGGGAGATGCCATGGTAAGCATGGAGGCCGCAGGGTACAGTAGATGACTATAAAAAAAATAAAAAAAATAAACACCTATTGAAATGTCTTTCAAACCATAAATGTACACATGATACTGAAACTTTGTATATATTATAGAAATTGACTGATCACAGGAGTAAGGTAATTTACAGCATTGGCATCACATATGTTGCGGGTCATACACTTCTTCAGGCAGAAGAGGGCGCTGTTTATCCACAAGGCACTTTCCAATAGTAATATTACAGCAATAGCACTACATATGCTAGAGGTTATAAACCTCTTCTGGCAGAAGAGGGCGCTATTTACCCAAAAGGCAATTTCCAATAGTAATATTACAGCAGTAGCACTACATATGCTAGAAGTCATACACTTCTTCTGGCAGAAGAGGGCGCTGTTTATCCACAAGGGACTTTCCAATAGTAATATTACAGCAATAGTACTACATATGCTAGAGGTGATAAACCTCTTCAGGCAGAAGAGGGCGCTATTTACCCACAAGACATTTTAGTAATATTACAGCAACAGCACTACATATCTTGGAGGCCATAAACCTCTTCTGACAGAAGAGGGCGCTGTTTACGCACAAGGCACTTTCCAATAGTAATATTACATCAATAGCACTACATATGCTAGAGGTGATAAACCTCTTCAGGCAGAAGAGGGCACTGTTTACCCACAAGGCAATTTCTAATAGTAATATTACAGCAATAACACTACATATCTTGGCGGCCATACACTTCTTCTGACAGAAGAGGGCACTGTTTATCCACAAGGAACTTTCCAATAGTAATATTACAGCAATAGCACTACATATGCTAGAGGTGATAAACCTCTTCAGGCAGAAGAGGGCGCTGTTTACCCACAAGGCAATTTCCAATAGTAATATTACAGCAATAGTACTACATATGTTGGAGGTGATACACTTCTTCAGGCAAAAGAGTGCGCTGTTTACCCACAAGGCACTTTTCAACATTAATATTACAGCAATAGCACTACATATGTTGGAAGCAATACACCTCTTCTGGCAGAAGAGGGCGCTGTTTACCCACAAGGCACTTCTCAATAGTAATATTACAGCAATAGCACTACATATGCTAGAGGTGATACACCTCTTTAGACAGAAGAGGGCGCTGTTTACCCACAAGGCACTTTCCAATAGTACTATTAATGGAGATGTATGGCCCAAGCCCGCAGTTTCACTGGACGAAAAGCCGTTCAATGTATTTATTTCTACATATGCACCCTCCTAAATGGCTCCTAAGGATTATGGGAGCTCCATTCATCTATCCTGGACCAGTGCCACAAACATTAGCCTAATTTTGTGCAAATGAGGCAAAAATCAAATGTTCTTTTTCCAGTTCCCTTACAGGTCAAATGTTATGTATTCATAAAAAATAGAGCGTCTCAGGAAAACACTGAGTTGTGGACACTAGATGGAGCTAAGGATCCTAGGAAATAAATTCTGATCCTCAGCGCCATCAAGTGGTCATAATGCAGTATTTTCACAAACCACTTTATTTTTTTTATGAATGACTCGCGTTCAATTTTAACCCCATCTGCACTGAAGGAATGCACCAGGTTTCACTGGATGAATTGTCATGAAATTTTTTATTCATACATATACCCCACAAAAGTAAATCTAAATTCAAAGACAAAAGTATTATGCCTTATACCGGCTGCATTCGTTTTCTATTTTTTTTATTTCCTTAATTGCCACCCAATGATTCTACCAACAAAAATAAACAGATTGCACTTCAGCTGTAACATTTTAATAAAATACAAAGGTCCAAACTCCAAAGGTAATAATTGTAATGAAAGTCATTAGAACGCGAAGCGCAGGGATGGACAGGATTGCATTTTCTGGCTAAACACAGCGATTCTTTTCTCAGCTCGGATCCCGATTGGTTTGGAGTAAAACGTAACAAGAGAGCGTAAAGACATTCGCATTATGAACAGTGTCAGAATTTCCCCTCCCTCCATTCCCACAAGAGCAATTCCAGACTGCTCATGTAATCTACTTTTAAATTGCCTAATCGATCGGAGCGGTCACATGGGCTTCACAGTGCGTCAGTGATAGAGGAACTGATGCGTTTTCACAAATCCCTCGATGGAAAATACGTCCTAAATGTATTTATAACCCACAGAAAGTGCACGCCGTACATTAGTGGCGATCAACGCTGCTGATTGCTGAGTAATCGGTTAATGGAGCGTTATTCGTTCATAAATTCAGTAACCCGCGCCATGAATTCTGTTCTGGTTACTGTCTGAGAGCTTCCAAAGAGGATCTACCTTAAACATATTCTCTACTATAATCATATTATATATAATGTATATCTATCTAAAAAATATTATTTTATATATATTCATTTCATTTTATTGTAGATAACATATGTTATCTATAATAAAAATAAATACTAATAAAAATATACTTTTATTTAATTTTATTATGTATAATATATATATATATATATATATATATATATATATATATATATATATATATATATATAATATACCTGTATATATATATTTTTTGTTTAAATTTATTATATATAATATATATTTTGTATAATAAAAAAGATATTATATATCATTATCTCTTATTATATTCTATATATATTATATAATAAATATTGCAATATTTCTCTAATAGCAGAACAGTTTGCACCTCCTAATCTATTGAAGCCACAGTTTTTTTTTTGAAGCAGGGAAAATTTTAGCAAATGGAGTCACTACACTACAAAGAAAGTTTAGAGCCATACAATAACAAGCTCTTTCTGTCACTTCCAAGATATGCATACTTTAAAGATAAATATATATATATATATATTTTTATTATATATAATATAAAGTTTGTATAATAAAGAATATAGTATTTATTATTTAAGTGATATATATTATATAATAAAAACAATTTTGCTATCTCTTATTATATTCTATATATATTTTATAATAAATAAATATTACAATATTTATCTAATAGCAGAACAGTTTGTACCTCTTAATCTATTGAAGCCACAGTTTTTTTTTTTAAGCAGGGAAAATTTTTGCAAAAGCAGTCACTTCACTACAAAGAAAGTTTAGAGTCATACAATAACAAACTCTTTCTGTCGCTTCAAAGATATGCATACTTTAAAGACATAAAAAGAAACCACTAAAATTTAAATTTTATATATATATATATATATATATATATATATATATATAGTATATACCTGTGTATATATATATATATATATATATATATATATATGTATATATAGTATATACCTGTATGTATATATATATATATATATATATATATATATATATATATATATATATATATATTTATTTATTTTATTATATATAATATAAAGTTTATTTAATAAAAAAATATAGTATTTATTATTTAAGTAATATATATTATATAATAAAAACAATTCTGTTATCTCTTATTATATTCTATATATATTCTATAATAAATAATTATTACAATATTTATCTAATAGCAGAACAGTTTGGACCTCTTAACCTATTGAAGACACCCTTTTCAAGCAGGGAATATGGTAGATTAGAAAAATATGAGCTTTTGCTGTAATACTAACATTCAATCTGACACTGTCGCCCACAGTACTTCTTTTCTGCCACTATATGTCCTCAGTCTTCTGGGTTGAATAATAGTATCATTCAACATTTGAGTAGAAAAGGGGTGGGGCTGGGTTAGTATAGGGTGGGGCTAAGCAGTAAAGGGAAAAGGTTGCACATGATGGGGTTGGGGCTTAGCAAGGCAGGGGTGGGGATGATCAAGGTGGGGGGGGGGGTTGAGGTTTGGGAGGAAGAGGGTGAAGAAAAGGGGTGGGGCTGAATAGGTAGGAGGTGGGGTGGAATAGGAAGGAGGTGGGGCTGAATAGGAAGTAGGTGAGGCGGAATAGGAAGGAGGTGGGGCTGAATAGGAAGGAGGTGGAGCTAAATAGGAAGGAGGTGGGGCTGAATAGGAAGGAGGAGGGGTGGAATAGGAAGGAGGTAGGGCTGAATATTAAGTAGGTGGGGTGGAATAGGGGAGGTGAGGCTGAATAGGAAAGAAGTGGGGTGGAATAGGAAGGAGGTTGGGCTAAATAGGTAGGAGGTGGGGTGGAATAAGAAGGAGGTGGGGCTGAATAGGAAGGAGGTGGGGCTGAATAGGAAGGAGGTGGGGCTGAATAGGAAGGAGGTGGGGCTAAATACGTAGGAGGTGGGGCCACAAAAGAAGGAGGTGGGGCGGAATAGAAAGGAGGTGGGGCAGAATAGGAAGGAGGTGGGGCAGAAAGGGAACGAAGTGGGGCAGAATAGGAAGGAGGTGGGGCGGAATAGGAAGGAGGTGGGGCGGAATAGGAAAGAGGTGGGGCTAAATAAGTAGGAGGTGGGGCCACAAAGGAAGGAGGTGGAGCTAAATAGGAAGGAGGTGGGGCTGAATAGGAAGGAGGAGGGGTGGAATAGGAAGGAGGTAGGGCTGAATATTAAGTAGGTGGGGTGGAATAGGGGAGGTGAGGCTGAATAGGAAAGAAGTGGGGTGGAATAGGAAGGAGGTGGGGCTAAATAGGTAGGAGGTGGGGTGGAATAAGAAGGAGGTGGGGCTGAATAGGAAGGAGGTGGGGCTGAATAGGAAGGAGGTGGGGCTAAATACGTAGGAGGTGGGGCCACAAAAGAAGGAGGTGGGGCGGAATAGAAAAGAAGGTGGGGCGGAATAGGAAGGAGGTGGGGCGGAATAGGAAGGAGGTGGGGCTGAATAGGAAGGAGGTGGGGCGGAATAGGAAGGAGGTGGGGCTGAATAGGAAAGAGGTGGGGCTAAATAAGTAGGAGGTGGGGCCACAAAGGAAGGAGGTGGGGCGGAATAGGAACGAGGTGGGGCTGAATAGGTAGGAGGTGGGGCTGAATAGGAAGGAGATGGGGCTGAATAGGTAGGAGGTGGGGCTGAATAGGAAGGAGATGGGGCAGAATAGGAAGGAGGTGGGGCAGAATAGGAAGGAGGTGGGGCAGAATAGGTAGGAGGTGGGGCTGAATAGGAAGAAGGTGGGGCTGAATAGGTAGGAGGTGGGGCGGAATAGGAAGGAGGTGGGGCTGAATAGGTAGGAGGTGGGGCCGATAGGGATGGGGTTGTGAAGGAAAGTGGGAAGGAGTGAGGCTGAGCAGTAAAAGGGTGGTGTTGAGTAGAAAAGGGGTGTGGCTGATCAGAAAAGGGGTGGAACCCTGCAGCACTGGGGCTTTCACATTCTGAATCACCTTGTGCTTTGTCTTCTCTATGGCAGTCAATTGTATTTATACCGTAAAGCTGGTCAGAAGATTGCAAAAACATAGTAGGCGCACCATAAGCAACAATTCAAATGCACACACACGTGTCCGACAGTTGGAGCCATTTATAGATATCATAGGAGATATGGCAGCACTCCGCATACCAATTATACAATTGTAGGGAGGATTTGTGATTGCCCCCAAAGTAAATTGTATTTTAAGAAGTGAACAGAATGTATGAACATTTTCCAGGTGTGGAAGGACGCGGCTACGCAGATCTTCTTCTCTCTGTCGGCGGCCTGGGGTGGGCTCATCACTCTCTCCTCCTACAACAAGTTCCACAATAATCTCTACAGGTGGGTCCAATCAGAACCAGTACCATGATCTGATATAGAATCAGAGACCTGCAGAATGCTCTTTAGGTGAGCTATATAGGAACCTCTGATTGAAGGTTGAAGGACAGTTTTGGTCTCCTGTGGCTTCTTTGCAGCCACTTCCTGTCTAGATGCGATCCAGTAATGGATTTCTGAGGTCGGGTTGCCTGAAGACAACAATGGTGGACCATATCTGTGTAATGTGTGTTGAAACCATCACTTGTAGTCTCCACTGGAAATCCCTGTGGACAGAGGGGGAAAGCAGGAGCTTGGAAGACAGAGACAAAGCGTTGTCACCATATAACAGGAAATGCCTGGCATGGTGGGCAAACAGAGATAAAGCATTGTCACCCAATAACAGGAAATGCCTGGCATTGTGGGCAGACAGGGAAAAAGTGTTGTCACCCTATAACAGGAAATGCTTGGCATGTTAGGCAGACAGGGACAAAGCGTTGTCACCCTATAACAGGAAATGCTTGGCATGGTGGGCAAACAGAGACAAAGCGTTGTCACTCTATAACAGGAAATGCTTGGCATGGTGGGCAGACAGAGACAAAGCGTTGTCACCCTATAACAGGAAATGCTTGGCATGGTGGGCAGACAGAGACAAAGCGTTGTCACCCTATAACAGGGTATGCTTTGCATGGTGGGCAGACAGAGACAAAGCGTTGTCACCCTATATAAGGAAGTGCCTGGCATGGTAGGCAGACAGGGACAAAGCGTTGTCACCCTATAACAGGAAATGCTTGGCATGGTGGGCAAACAGAGACAAAGCGTTGTCACCCTATAACAGGGTATGCTTTGCATGGAGGGCAGACAGAGACAAAGCGTTGTCACCCTATATAAGGAAGTGCCTGGCATGGTAGGCAGACAGGGACAAAGTGTTGTCACCCTATAACAGGAAATGCCCAGCATGGTAGGCAGACAGGGACAAAGTGTTGTCACCCTACGACAGGAAATGTCCGGCATGGTAGACAGACAGGGACAAAGCATTGTCACCCTATAAAAGGAAGTGCCTGGCATGGTGGGCAGACAGAGACAAAACGTTGTCACCCTGTAACAGGAAATGCCTGGCATGGTAGTCAGACAGAGACAAAGTGTTGTCACTCTATAACCTGGCATGGTAGGCAGACAGGGACAATGAGTTGTCACCCTATAACAGGAAATGCCTGGCATGTTAGGCAACCAGAGACAAAGCGTTGTCACCCTATAACAGGAAATGCCTGGCATGGTAGGCAGACATGGACAAAGCGTTGTCACCCTATAACAGGAAATGCCTGGCATGGTAGGCAGACAGGGACAAAGCAGTGTCACCCTATAACAGGAAATGCCTGGCATGGTAGACAGACAGAGACAAAGCGTTGTCACCCTATAAAAGGAAATGCTTTTTCATGGTAGACAGACAGGGACAAAGCGTTGTCACCCTATAAAAGGAAATGCCTGGCATGGTAGGCACTGGCAGACAGGGACAAAGTGTTTTCACCCTATAACAGGAAATGCCTGGCATGGATGTAAGACCGGCACTAGGCATAGTCACCCTATAACAGGAGATGCCTGGCATGATTGGAAGACAGGGACTAGGCTTTGTCACCCTATAACAGGTAATGCCTGGCATGGTTGGCATCATTTTATCTTTTTCCTTACAATTCTAGAATTCTTCTGCCTTCCAAAATCCCAGACATTCTATTGCAGTTATCATAAAGCTTCAAAATACTGTGAAGCAGTGCCACCTAGTGGCCAAATTACATTATAACACACCAAATCAGCTTGTTGGGTTTTTATAAAGAACTTGTAGTATTTTATGAGCTATGTCTAACATGGGGAAGAGATAGGTAGTTTATTGCTAATAGGAACTATTGCATAGAAAACACAAAAGATTTAATAAATGTTAAATGTTAATTTGGTAACATAAAATACACTGGTAGGTCTAATTGGAGAATACAACAATATGTGTAGCCTTCTATATAATAGCTTATAAAAATTCATCTATGCATTTTATGTGTGTTTTCAGGAGATTTAAATGTTCACTTCACTATGAGATGAGAATTTTGTATGAGTTTAGGTTTTAGAAAAGCCACCCTGCTAGCTAAATTTCCAAAATTGTCGGGATCCTCATTCCATACGTGATAAAGGGTCTATGTATAAAATATTCGCTGAACGAAAGTGACACACGCTCACACAGATCCAATGAGATTTGCCCTATTCTGTGTTATAGAACTATCTCACATGATCGTCATCACCACCTAGTGGCCGTAATATGTTATTTGTTTTTAAATACTGTAATCCAATTGGGTAAAAATAATAAAAAATTTCTGGCCACTGGATGGCGCTCATAATCCTAAAAGATACTTTTATAACAATATGGCAAATTTTGTTGGAACTGTGTGATCTCGTGTCACTTCTGTTCAGGAAACTGTTTATTGGAAAGGAACTACACAGATCACAGAGGTACAAAGCACCTCATGCCTCGATATCTGGATGTTTTATAGGGAACAAAACAGCTGCATTCTGATATGTATAATGGTGGAATTTTTCTCATTCAGGGATACGCTGATTGTTACCTGCACCAACAGTGCCACCAGTATATTTGCTGGATTTGTCATCTTCTCTGTCATTGGTTTCATGGCTCATGAGCTGAAGGTGGACATTGACAAAGTTGCTGATCAAGGTATGAAAGAACCTTCTCCACAGAGTGCTGAAATAATGACAACCTGACACTTGGGGGTCCAGAACAATGACATCCTGACACTTGGGGGTCCAGAACAATGACACACTGACACTTGGGGGTCCAGAACAATGACACACTGACACTTGGGGGTCCAGAACAATGACATCCTGACACTTGGGGACCCAGAACAATGACACACTGACACTTGGGGGTCCAGAACAATGACACCCTGACACTTGGGGGTCCAGAACAATGACACACTGACACTTGGGTGTCCCAGAACAATGACACACTGACACTTGGGGGTCCAGAACAATGACATCCTGACACTTGGGGACCCAGAACAATGACACACTGACACTTGGGGTCCAGAACAATGACACACTGACACTTGGGGGTCCAGAACAATGACACCCTGACACTTGTGGGTCCAGAACAATGACACACTGACACTTGGGTGTCCCAGAACAATGACACACTGACACTTGGGGGTCCAGAACAATGACACACTGACACTTGGGGGTCCAGAACAATGACATCCTGACACTTGGGGACCCAGAACAATGACACACTGACACTTGGGGGTCCAGAACAATGACACACTGACACTTGGGGGTCCAGAACAATGACATCCTGACACTTGGGGACCCAGAACAATGACACACTGACACTTGGGGGTCCAGAACAATGACACCCTGACACTTGGGGGTCCAGAACAATGACACACTGACACTTGGGGGTCCAGAACATTGACACCCTGACACTTGGGGGTCCAGAACAATGACACACTGACACTTGGGTGTCCCAGAACAATGACACACTGACACTTGGGGGTCCAGAACAATGACATCCTGACACTTGGGCACCCAGAACAATGACACACTGACACTTGGGGTCCAGAACAATGACACACTGACACTTGGGGGTCCAGAACAATGACACCCTGACACTTGTGGGTCCAGAACAATGACACACTGACACTTGGGTGTCCCAGAACAATGACACACTGACACTTGGGGGTCCAGAACAATGACACACTGACACTTGGGGGTCCAGAACAATGACATCCTGACACTTGGGGACCCAGAACAATGACACACTGACACTTGGGGGTCCAGAACAATGACACACTGACACTTGGGGGTCCAGAACAATGACATCCTGACACTTGGGGACCCAGAACAATGACACACTGACAATTGGGGGTCCAGAACAATGACACACTGACACTTGGGGGTCCAGAACAATGACACCCTGACACTTGGGGGTCCAGAACAATGACATCCTGACACTTGGGGACCCAGAACAATGACACACTGACAATTGGGGGTCCAGAACAATGACACACTGACACTTGGGGGTCCAGAACAATGACACACTGACACTTGGGGACCCAGAACAATGACACACTGACACTTGGGGACCCAGAACAATGACACACTGACACTTAGGGGTCCAGAACAATGACACACTGACACTTGGGTGTCCCAGAACAATGACACGCTGACACTTGGGGACCCAGAACAATGACACACTGACACTTGGGGACCCAGAACAATGACACACTGACACTTGGGGGTCCAGAACAATGACACACTGACACTTGGGGGTCCAGAACAATGACACACTGACACTTGGGGGTCCAGAACAATGACACACTGACACTTGGGGGTCCAGAACAATGACACACTGACACTTGGGGACCCAGAACAATGACACACTGACACTTGGGTGTCCAGAACAATGACACACTGACACTTGGGGGGTCCCAAAACAATGACACACTGACACTTGGGGGTCCAGAACAATGACACACTGACACTTGGGGGTTCAGAACAATGACACACTGACACTTGGGGGTCCAGAACAATGACACCCTGACACTTGGGGGTCCAGAACAATGACACACTGACACTTGGGGGTCCAGAACAATGACACCCTGACACTTGGGGGTCCAGAACAATGACACACTGACACTTGGGGACCCAGAACAATGACACACTGACACTTGGGGACCCAGAACAATGACGCACTGACACTTGGGTGTCCAGAACAATGACACACTGACACTTGGGGGTCCAGAACAATGACACACTGACACTTGGGGGTCCAGAACAATGACACACTGACACTTGGGGACCCAGAACAATGGCACACTGACACTTGGGGACCTAGAACAATGACACACTGACACTTGGGGACCCAGAACAATGAGACACTGACACTTGGGGGTCCAGAACAATGACACACTGACACTTGGGTGCCCAGAACAATGACACACTGACACTTGGGTGTCCAGAACAATGACATCCTGACACTTGGGGGTCCAGAACAATGACACCCTGACACTGGGGGATCCAGAACAATAACACACTGACACTTGGGGGTCCAGAACAATGACACACTGACACTTGGGGACCCAGAAAAATGACACACTGACACTTGGGGATCCAGAACAATAACACACTGACCCTTGGGGATCCAGAACAATGACACACTGACACTTGTGGATCCAGAACAATAACACACTGACACTTGGGGATCCAGAACAATGACACACTGACACTTGGGGATCCAGAACAATGACACACTGACACTTGGGGATCCAGAACAATAACACACTGACCCTTGGGGATCCAGAACAATGACACACTGACACTTGTGGATCCAGAACAATAACACACTGACACTTGGGGATCCAGAACAATGACACACTGACACTTGGGGATCCAGAACAATAACACACTGACACTTGGGGATCCAGAACAATAACACACTGATACTTGGGGATCCAGAACAATAACACACTGATACTTGGGGACCCAGAACAATAACACACTGACACTTGGGGATCCAGAACAATAACACACTGATACTTGGGGATCCAGAACAATAACACACTGATACTTGGGGACCCAGAACAATAACACACTGATACTTGGGGACCCAGAACAATAACACACTGACATTTGGGGATCCAGGAAAATAACACACTGATACTTGGGGGTCTCTGAACAATGACACACTGACACTTGGGGGTCCAGAACAATGACACACTGATACTTGGGGTCCAGAACAATGACACACTGATAATTGGGGGTCCCAGAACAATGACACACTGATACTTGGGGGTCCCAGAACAATGACACCCTGATACTTGGGGGTCCCAGAACAATGACACACTGATACTTGGGGGTCCCAGAACAATGACACACTGATACTTGGGGGTCCTAGAATGTTTCATGTATAATTTAGTCCCCAGTCTGTATAATCTGTATCGGAGATCACTGCCCTAATAACCGATTTCTTCCACATCCCCCCAGGACCCGGCATCGCGTTCGTAGTGTACCCCGAGGCTCTCACCCGCCTTCCTCTGTCTCCGTTCTGGGCGATAATATTTTTCCTCATGCTTCTCACTCTGGGGCTGGACACAATGGTAAGACCAGAGGAGCTCATTGGTCATCTCTGATTCTATGGAAATGTTTATCAGAAGACATTGATACAATTATATGTTGGATGTCCAATATTAGGAGATTGAGGGATTTGGGGAGACCTTCCCTGAACCTGCAGGATGAATATCAGAGGAAGAAGAGTAGAGGAGGAGGAGGGGGAGGAGGAGGAGGGGGGGGGAGGAGGAGGGGGAGGGGGAGGAGGAGGAGGAGGGGGAGGAGAAGGAGGAGGGGGAGGAGGAGGGGGAGGAGACTACACAAATCAGTTATTATGTTCAATGAATTAAAGTTACCAGTAGAGATGAGCGAACTTCTGAAAAGCATCGGCAAGTAGACACACATATGTAACTTTTATGACAATCGTTTCTTCTGATCGATACAATAAAGTGAAACAAACAATGTTTCTACCACTAGCCAGCTTCTGAAAGCATAACTAAAGTAATAACATTTTCATATTTGCTTAAAGTTTTATTTCCCACCAATCGTTTCATTCTCTTTCATGTAAATACTGGGATCTTTTAGTCCCCCTAAATATGTTAGAATTGTTTCATAGCTCCCCATCTTTATACATTTCCTTTACTCCCGCATCTACAATTCATTCCACTCTCTCAATCTCTGTGTGGTCACCTATTCAGATGCACTGAGGGCAGAAGGAACAGGTAATGATGAGTAATGAGCCTGAGTGAAAGAACACATCCCTGGCATCCCTTTAGACAATCATGTGTCCCCCCGCTGGGCACTGGATGGTGAAAACAGCTGTGTTGTGCTGATCACTTGCTTGGTCTTATAGAATGCAATCAAGCAACTGTTTGGGCAGACAAGTAATCTAAAGTACAATGGCCAGCTCCCTCCCTGGAACTTGCACAAATACAGGTTGCCCTGGGATGTGTTTTTTTTTTCTCACCTTCCATCCCTTTAGACAAAATTAAAATATAATGAATAAAAGATCCTTAAAGTTCTCCAACTTAATATTCAGTATATTCTATTTAAATATTCCATATGTACATTCCCATTGAGGAGTAATTGCCAACGCATTTAACTTAAAATGACAACCAAGCAACTGATCAGCACCGGCTAAAGTCTACACCATTCAATGGCCAGCAGGGAAGAACATGCTTGTCTAAAGGGATGACAAAAAAAAAACACCTTAATAAAAACCTGGCTGCGACTCCACTCCTCAATCCCACTGCAATTTGAACTTCTTAAATGATGAGCCTTGGAAACACTCCAACACTCTATAAAGAGACAACGTTTATAGAGTGTTGGAGTGTTTCCAAGGCTCATAATTTATTTGGAAGATCAAATTGCAGTGGGATTGGGGAGTGGAGTCCCAGCCAGGTTTTTATTAATGTGTCGTTTTTTTTTGTCATCCCTTTAGACAAGCATGTTCTTCCCTGCTGGCCACCGGATGGTGCAGACTTTAGCTGTGTTGATCCCGAAGCAAAGTCTTTTAGGATCAAATCTAGCGACTGATGGGCAGACTGCCCCGTTAGCCTAAATTTAGGATCGAGTCCAGTTCTAACCAAAAATTGCACTCAAGAAACAATGATGCAAAAATATGCAATTTCTCTGTAATATTACTACTACTACTAATAATATAATAATAATAATTTATAATAATAATTTATAATAATAATAATAATTTATATTAATAATAATATTAATAATAATAATAATAATAATAATAATAATAATAATTTATAACAATAATAATAATAATAATAATTTATAATAATAATTTATAATAATAATAATAATAATAATTTAATACTATTTAATAATTAATTATTATAATAATCAATAACAATAATGTAATAGTAATATTACTTTGTTTTAGCCCCCATTCACACCGGTGCGACTTGTCATGTGATTTGACAGTTCCAAATTGGCATGACAAGTCGCACCCTATGGCCAACTATGGAACTGTTGATATCGCCATCACTCATGTCACAGCGATTACGAAAAAGGTTCCTGCGCGACTTTTTACTGATTTCATTGCGACTTGCATGGACTTCTATTAAAGTGTTTGTTACCCCCCAACACTTCATATTCCCGATATGTGGCTGCTGTCCCATGTACATGTACGAGAAAGTCTCCTGTTCTCTTTGTATTGCTTCCATTGTGTCAAATCCCTGGTGTTCCCGCTAGTCCCTCTGCTTTCCTATTGTAAGCTAGCCACACTGGGCGGGAGAGCACAGCATGGTCAGTTCTGTAGTTATACTGGGAACTCCTTATGTTCTCCTCCAATAATCAGGCTTGTCCTGACATGCCCCCCCCCCCCCCCTGCTGCAGAGCTCTTCACTGGGAAGATCAGTGTGCTGCTGCTCCCCCTCCCCCCTCCAGCTCGTATGTAGCTGAAAACAGAAGGAATGTGATCACTTATAAAAAAAGGGAAAAAAGACATTTATAATTTTTTTTTTTTTTAGATCTATACAATTTTTTTTTTTTTTTTAGATCTATACAAATTTTTTTTTTTTTTTTTTAGATCTATACAAAAATGTTTTGCCTTTCATCTCTTTTTTAAATTGAATGGGATGTTTTACAAGGCGATCCTTAGTTTACAATAATTTTAAATAAAGTCGCAAGCCGCAAAAATTGTTTAAAAAAATAAATAAAATAAAAACACAAAAAACTGATACAGAGAAAAAGTCGCAAAAGCCGCAATGAAATCGGCATCGCAAATTGCACTGATGTGCAGCTTTGAAAGCGCGCTGAAGTAGCGCAATTTCAAAGCCGCACCAGTGTGAACCAGGGCTAAGATTTCAACTTTCTAGAAAATGGACAGCTTGTATTGTGAATGTACAGTACCTGAGAAACACAAGGCTGTTAGTCAGTTACCCAGAGGAAGCCAACAAGCATGCAGGCAGCAAGGAACTTGCTTTTTAAAATCCCAGCATGCATTGCAAACCAATTGTTCTGAAAGCATGGGGTAATGAATGTTCATTTGTAAAAACAAAGATTAAAAAAAAGAAAAGAAATAAAAGGTAAATGAAAAAAATATATCGATCAGAAAAAAACGTATTATTTTTCTTTAAGGGTCTGGCATTCTACACATTCTACACATTCTACACATGCCAAACGGAATCAGTGGAATACGTAGGCATGTACACAATATAGCACATTTACATTTTTTACATTACTTTTTTTTATTTTTAATAACCACACTTTGTATAGTAAAGTTTTTTTTTAATGCAAGCTCCCTTTTAAAGAGTATGAGCATGTTGTTGTTGTTGTTGTTTTTTTTGTTGTTGTTGCTGTTGTTTTTTGTTGTTGCTGTTGTTGTTTTTGTTGTTGTTTTTGTTGTTGTTGTTGTTGTTTTTGTTGTTGTTGTTTTTTGTTGTTGTTGTTGTTTTTGTTTTTTGTTGTTTTTTGTTGTTGTTGTTGTTGTTTTTGTTGTTGTTGTTGCGGTGTTCACTATATTATAATTTTTTTTTATCTCTTCTCCTCAGTTTGCCACCATTGAAACCATAGTGACCTCTGTTTCTGATGAATTCCCCAAATACCTTCGTACCCACAAGCCTCTGTTCACCTTAGTGTGCTGCATCGCGTTCTTCATAGCGGGATTCCCCATGATTACCCAGGTCAGTGGTGACGTTCTATAACCCAATAATATGAGCGTTTACTTCATTGGGTGGGCATTGTGTTCATGGGCTGGACCCACAGCGTGCAATCAGACTGAGTGGTTTGTTAGTCATAGTTACATAGTTAGGCTGAAAAATAAAAAAAGAGACACAAGTCCATCTAGTTCAAATGATAAATAAAAAATAACTAGAACATCTCTGTATACCTAATCCTATACAGTACTCATAGTTAATCCAGAGGAAGGGCAAAAAAAAAAAAAAAAAAAGCCCAATTTTGCTCCAGTGGGGAAAAAAAATCAATTCCTCCCTGATTTCCAGAAGGCATTCATATACACTATATTGTCAAAAGTATTGGGACGTTTGCCTTTACATGCACATGAACTTTAATGGCATTCCAGTCTTAGTCCGTAGGGTTCAATATTGGCTCACCCTGTGCAGCTATAACAGCTTCAACTCTTGAAGGATTTACCCCCTTCCTGACCAGAGCGCTTTTTGCGATTCGGCACTGCGTCGCTTTAACTGACAATTGCGCGGTCGTGCGATGTGGCACCCAAACAAAACTGACGTCCTTTTTCCCCCACAAATAGAGATTTCTTTTGGAGGTATTTGATCACCCCTGCGGTTTTTATTTTTTGCGCTATAAACAAAAAAAGAGACAATTTTGAAAAAAAAAAACGCAATATTTTTTACTTTTTGCTATAATAAATATCCCCAAAAAATATATAAAACATTTTTTTCTTTAGTTTAGGACGATACGTATTCTTCGACATATTTTTGGTAAAAAACAAAACAAAAAAAACGCAATAAGCGTTTATTGATTGGTTTGCGCAAAAGTTATAGTGTCTACAAAATAGGGGATAGATTTATGGCATTTTTATTAATATTTTTTTTTTACTAGTAATGCCGGCGATCTGCGATTTTTATCGTGACTGCGACATTATGGCGGACACGTCGGACAATTTTGACACATTTTTGGGACCATTGGCATTTATAGAGTGATCAGTGCTATAAAATTGCACTGATTACTGTAAAAATGTCACTGGCAGTGAAGGGGTTAACCACTAGGGGGCGGGGAGAGGTTAAGTGTGTCCTAGGGGCGTGTTTCTAACTGTCTGGGGGATGGGCTAGCAGTGACACGACACTGATCATAGCTCCCGATGATGACAGGGAACAGACGATCGGTGTCCTGTCACTAGGCAGAACGGGGAGATGTTGTGTTTACATCGGCATCTCCCCGTTCTTCAGCTCCGTGACACGATTGCGTCCCGCGGGCACGGGCACGGAGCTTGCGGCACGTTACTTTGCCCAGCCGTGCCATTCTGCCGATGTATATATACAGGCGGCGGTCGGCAAGCGGTTAAACTTTTCTGGGAAGGCTGTCCACAAGGTTTAGGAGGGTGTCTATGGGAATGTTTGACCATTTTTCCAGAAGTGCATTTGTGAGGTCAGGCACCGATGTTGGACGAGAAGGCCTGGCTCATAGTCTCCGCTCTACTGCAGGCCAGTCAAGTTCCTCCACCCCAAACTGGCTCATCCGTGTCTTTATGGACCTTGCTTTGTGCACTGGTGCACAGTCATATTGGAACGGGAAGGGGCCATCCCCAAACTGTTCCCATATAGTTGGGAGCACGAAATTGTCCAAAATGTCTTGGTATGCTGACGCCTTAAGAATTCCCTTCACTGAAACTAAGGGGCCAAGCCCAACCCCTGAAAAACAACCCCACACCATAACCCCCTCTCCACCAAATGATTTGGACCAGTGCACAAAGCAAGGTCCGTAAAGACATGGAGAAATGAGTTTGGGGGTGGAGGAACTTGACTGGCCTGCACAGAGTCCTGACCTCAACCCGATAAAACACCTTTGGGATGAATTAAAGGGGAGACTGTGAGCCAGGCCTTCTCATTCAACATCAGCACCTGACCTCACAAATGCACTTCTGGAAGAATGGACATACATTCCCATAGACACACTCCTAAACCTTGTGGACGGCCTTCCCAGAAGAGTTGAAGCTGTTATAGCTGCAAAGGGTGGGCCAACTCAAACAAATGAAAAAGGTTGTACGTACACTTTGGAAAAGTTCATCAAAAAATTCACATAGCTGAATGAATGAACTGGTGCAGATTGTATAAAACTGCAAGCAATATATATTTTCTGTGAATGGGGAAAAATCAAATGTTCTCTGGCTATATTCTTTGTCATTTGAATGTGTGAATGTGGACAATACTACATTATGGCCACTAGATGGTGCTGAGTATCACAGGATTTAAGTGTGCTCTTTAGCTCCATCTAGTGGACAGAATGTAGTATTTTACACATTCGCACATTAGAATTGCAGAGAATATAGCTGGAGAGCCTTCAATTCTACTTTATACATCAAGTGATTGGGCCAAATGTTTTTTTTTTTTCCCCAATGCTTTGTCACTTGCAGGGTGGAATTTACATGCTGCAGCTGGTGGATACGTACGCCGCGTCATATTCTCTCGTCATCATCGCCATCTTTGAGCTGGTTGGGATTTGTTATATTTACGGTAAGTGGGGATGAGCGAAACTGCCTGGATTTGGTTTGCAAACAGCTTTGCAAATTTAGCTTAAAGTTTGTGAATTTTGTTGCAAAGTCGGGTGTGTGTGTGTGTGTGTGTGTGTGTGTGTGTGTGGGGGGGGGGGGGGGGGTGCCACAAAAGACAAGGCAAGAGGATGAGATGCCACGCTCTACTGCCCCATACACACGGTCCGAAATTCAGCCGGAAAAAGTCTGATCGGATTATGTTGTCGGAAAATCCGATCCTGTGTGGGCTCTATCGGACTTTTTCAATCGGAATTTTCTGACGGGAAAAGTTTGAGAGCTGGATCTAAAATTTTCCGACAACAAAATCCAAATCGGACTTTTTCCGATCGTGTGTAGAGAATTTCCGACGCACAAAGTGACACGCATTGCTCAGGAAAAAAAAAAAAATTTGGAGAGGAAAGCTATTGGCTACTGGCCTCTACGTAGTCCCGTCATACGTTTTTGCACGTCACCTCGTTCCGAACGATCGGATTTTCCCGACAACTTTGTGCCGACCGTGTGTACGCAACACAAGTTTTTCGCGCCAAAACCCGTCGGAATGTCCTACCGTGTGTATGGGGCATAAGAGAAACAACCCAGGTGTAGAGAAGAATGAAGCGGCTTCATGCTGACTCCGTCAGACGCATTTAACCCTGCCTATGACTAAGTCATATGACTAAGCCCGGTGGGTGGGGCTTTAAATGTGTACACTGAGCCAGGACAGGCTTTCCTAGCATTAAAGCGAGTCACTGGAGCATTACAGGATGACATCTTGGAGGGCCACTCACAGTTCGTTTGGGTCATGGTCAAAATATACGGCAAGCCTGGCACTGCCATGGGGGGACATTGACTAATGCTAAAATTACGAAAAAAAAACCCCACTAACAATATGACGGCTGTGAGCCCACCCTTTTGTAGAATGGGGGGTGCAGGATTATCCATTCCTCGGCACTTGTGACTCACCTTACCAGGGAAAAGGCTATGCCCCACATTAAAGCGGAGGTCCACCCTAAAGTGGACCTTCCGCTCATTGGAATCCTCCCCCCCTCCGGCGCCACAATTGGCACCTTTCAGGGGGGAGGGGGGTGCAGGTACCTGTACAGTACAGGTATCTGCACCCACTTCCGGGATAGCTCTCTGCGGAAAGGGGCGTAGATTACACCCCTTTCCGAAAGTCCCCCGCTGCCTGCTGGGAAACACACGGATACCAGAGGCAGCGGGTACATCCTTATTACGCAGCGCGATTCGCGCATGCACAGTAGGGAACCGGGAAATGAAGCCGAAAGGCTCCACTTCCTGATTCCCATACCCAAGATGGCGGCGGCAGCACCCGAGAGATGATCGAGAGATCGGCTTCGGGTGCCGACATCGTGGGCGCGCTGGACAGGTAAGTGTCCTTATTTTAAAAGTCAGCAGCTGCAGTATTTGTAGCTGCTGACTTAAAAAAAAATAAAAAAAAACGGCGGACTCCCGCTTTAATGGCCGTTCCTTATTTATGTTGGTTTGTGATTCTGGAACTCTGTGAGTCCCGGGGGATTCGTCATGAACCCATGGTAGCGATAAACCCAAACCTCATTCCCAATGGTAAGCATAGAAATAATAGGTTGGGCCTGAAACACACGTTTCCGCTGTAGTGCATTGCGGTAACGCATGTGTTACCTTAATGCATGTTATGTGTTAGCACATCATGGTTTATTTTGGTTTCTTGTTCGCAGCGCCTATCCAGTGCGTTTTCTACATCCATACAGTACTTCACTATTCCTTCTTTGTCTTCCACATATGAATTTGATTGAGTGCCTTTGAATATTTATGGAAACCACCACTGTGAGAGGCTCCCGAGAAGTCCTTGTGTCCCACAACTGATCCTATTGATCTCAGCTTTTCTGACCCCAGACTGCAAAGCTGTGGGTCCATGCCATTTGTTGAGTGGGGTCACAACAGGGGAGTGTGGCACACGGCACCGTTCTAATTTGTGGAGCGCAGGAAACAATATTGGAGCACCTATGCACTTTTTGAGCACTTAGCACAATATCATTTGTGTAAATTATTTTTTACAATGTTCAATATGGTCATTTATTTGCACCTATTCACTATAGCCTGCAAGTGCTGTTATTATTGATCCTTCCCGACCCCCAATATCTGCTGTACTCAGGGGACTGTCCCCAGTACTGATCCCAACTCCCATATCTGCCTGTACTCAGGGACTGTCCCCAGTACTGATCCCAACCCCAATATCTGCCTGTACTCAGGGACTGTCCATGGTGCTGACCCCGTCCCCAATATCTGCCTGTACCTAGGGACTGTCCATGGTGCTGAACCGACCCCAATATCTGCCTGTACTCAGGGGACTGTCCATGGTGCTGAAACTGACCCCAATATCTGCCTGTACCTAGGGACTGTCCATGGTGCTGAACCCGACCCCAATATCTGCTGTACTCAGGGGACTGTCCCCAGTACTGATCCCAACCCCAATATCTGCCTGTACTCAGGGACTGTCCATGGTGCTGAACCCGACCCCAATATCTGCCTGTACTCAGGGGACTGTCCCCAGTACTGATCCCAACCCCAATATCTGCCTGTACTCAGGGACTGTCCATGGTGCTGAACCCGACCCCAATATCTGCCTGTACTCAGGGACTGTCCATGGTGCTGAACCCGACCCCAATATCTGCCTGTACTCAGGGGACTGTCCATGGTGCTGAACCAGACCCCAATATCTGCCTGTACTCAGGGGACTGTCCCCAGTACTGATCCCAACCCCAATATCTGCCTGTACTCAGGGACTGTCCATGGTGCTGAACCCGACCCCAATATCTGCCTGTACTCAGGGACTGTCCATGGTGCTGAACCCGACCCCAATATCTGCCTGTACTCAGGGGACTGTCCCCAGTACTGATCCCAACCCCAATATCTGCCTGTACTCAGGGGACTGTCCATGGTGCTGAACCCGACCCCAATATCTGCCTGTACTCAGGGGACTGTCCCCAGTACGGATCCCAACCCCAATATCTGCCTGTACTCAGGGACTGTCCATGGTGCTGAACCCGACCCCAATATCTGCCTGTACTCAGGGGACTGTCCATGGTGCTGAACCAGACCCCAATATCTGCCTGTACTCAGGGGACTGTCCATGGTGCTGAACCCGACCCCAATATCTGCCTGTACTCAGGAGACTGTCCCCAGTACTGATCCCAACCACAATATCTGCCTGTACTCAGGGACTGTCCATGGTGCTGAACCCGACCCCAATATCTGCCTGTACTCAGGGGACTGTCCATGGTGCTGAAACCGACCCCAATATCTGCCTGTACTCAGGGGACTGTCCATTGTGCTGAACCAGACCCCAATATCTGCCTAAACTCAGGGACTGTTCATGGTGCTGAACCCGACCCCAATATCTGCCTGTACTCAGGGGACTGTCCATGGTGCTGAACCAGACCCCAATATCTGCCTGTACTCAGGGACTGTCCATAGTGCTGAACCCGACCCCAATATCTGCCTGTACTCAGGGACTGTCCATGGTGCTGAACCCGACCCCAATATCTGCCTGTACTCAGGGGACTGTCCATGGTGCTGAACCAGACCCCAATATCTACCTGTACTCAGGGACTGTCCATGGTGCTGAACCCGACCCCAATATCTGCCTAAACTCAGGGACTGTTCATGGTGCTGAACCCGACCCCAATATCTGCCTGTACTCAGGGGACTGTCCATGGTGCTGAACCAGACCCCAATATCTACCTGTACTCAGGGACTGTCCATGGTGCTGAACCCGACCCCAATATCTGCCTGTACTCAGGGGACTGTCCATTGTGCTGAACCAGACCCCAATATCTGCCTGTACTCAGGGACTGTCCATTGTGCTGAACCAGACCCCAATATCTGCCTAAACTCAGGGACTGTTCATGGTGCTGAACCCAACCCCAATATCTGCCTGTACTATCTCTATCTATCTTTTATCTTTCTGTCTATCTATATAGTATTAATGCAAGAGAGTGTTTCAGTGCCATTTATTCTGAATGCACTCAAATGCAATAAGGCCAAAAAAAAAAAGCTACATGCCCATTTTTATCCATTACTGTGCATTGGCAGCCTATTCCAGATAAAAGGTCTTCCTTAATACAGAGCACATTATGTGCATTAGTCAGTTGTGTTGTCACTCATTTTCAGTGGTACCCCAGTGCACTATGGCTCCAACACACGGGTTGCAGAATGCCACAATCGTGCTTTGTGATGTGCTGCATGTTCATATTTTTTTGGTACCTTCCAGTTTAGGAATAGGCTGCCTCAACACATCCCATGTTAAGACTGCTAGCATCCCATAAAAGTCCTGCTAGCAGCATATTTGGAGCGGTGAAGGAGCGGTGTGTACCGATCCTGCCCATTGAAATCAATGGGGCAGCGTGGCTATACCACCGGCAAAGCGATGCTGCAAAAAAAATGACTGTTCCAATACTCCTACCAGTGCCAGGAAAAGGTCATCCAGCGCACAGATCAAAGATACTAAACTGCGCCCCCTCCCTCCCCTATAGGGTTAGCAGTGATGTTGCTGTCACTACTCCTGTCAGCCTTGTAACAGATGCAACTGGCACAGGGCGCCCCCACCCCTGCAATAAACCATTGCGCCCAGGGCAACCACAC
Source organism: Lithobates pipiens (assembly GCF_037356315.1). Taxonomy (NCBI): domain Eukaryota; kingdom Metazoa; phylum Chordata; class Amphibia; order Anura; family Ranidae; genus Lithobates; species Lithobates pipiens. Next base: position 12,224,926 of record NW_027507786.1, read on the forward strand.
GTCCTGCCCACCCCTTGTTCCAGGAGAATGTTTGTAATCCAAAGCACTCGCATATCAAAGCGAGTTTCCCCATAGGAATCAATGGAAATTAAGATAATTCGTTCCGCAATGACTTCTATTACATGCAATACCGCATGTGGCCAGAGGTGGGGGGGGGGCGCTGGAGAGCCTCGGAAATACTCGGGGAAAGCTCGGCTGAACTGGGAAAGCTCAGAAACACTCGGGAGTGGAGCATTTCCGATTGTTTCCAAGTGATTCAGAGAATTTCCTAACGGCTCCGAATCGTTCCGTGTGTCCCTGGCGCCCCCCCCTGCACCTCTGGCCAAATGCGGTACTGCACACCCCTTTAGCTTGAATTCTGCTTGTTTTGCGAGACAACACTCGCAAATCGGGTCAGGATTTAAAAAAAAAAAGTTGCTCGTCTTTCAAAACGCTTGTTAACCACGGTAATCGTAAACCAAGGTTCCACTGTAAATAAATCCTGTATAATAATAATAATAATAATAATAATAATAATATAATACAACATGCTACAGAAAAATGGCAGTTGATCACACACAGGTCGCCGACTCACTGGGTCAAAAAACTAAACATGGTAATGTAATATGGCTTGAGACATGTTTCGCTCCCTGGTGGCCTTATCAACAATTAAGTCCACTAGGGGGCGAAATGTGTCTGAGGGACCTCACCTGCAGGTGAAGAGCAGAGCTGAAACCATTTTACATAACCCGTTTTCCTTTTCATCACAGTGATTTGGCGTCCTGGGTGCGATCTTTTGCTATATTTCCAGAGTCGCTTTAATGTTAGAATAAAAAATGTTGCTGACAATAGACATGTACCATTCGTTACTTGGACAAATGTTCGTTTTTTTTCCGGAAATTTAGATGTATCAGAATATCTGAATTAGAATAGTACCAAATTTAAATTAATCTGAAATAACAAGAAATAATTCTGACAAAATTCAAATAATTTTCAAATTGTTTTCGAATACATTTTTGAATTCCAATAGTTTTCAAATTCAAAAACTTTTTGAACTCAAATAGTTTTCCAATTTTCAAAGAGAATAAAATAAAATAGAAAATAAAGGAAAAAAATTGACTAGAAATGAATACAACAGGAAATAAAATAATTAAATATAATAGTGTAAAACAGAACACAATAGAATAGAGAATAAAAGAGCAGAATAGACTAGAATATAATAGAAACAAATATAATAAAATAACATAGACAGAATATATCCATCTTCTCAAATTCGAATTTCAAAATAGAATAAATTAGAATTTGAACACATAAGAAGAGAAAAGAATAGAATAGAAAAAAAATAGAAAGAATATAGCCATTTCCAAAAACTCAAAATAGAATCATTTTGAATTTGAATAGAATAGAAAAGAATAGCTTAGAATAGGAAGATGGTTATATTCATTCTATTCTTTTTCATTGTGTTGTTTTCTTCTATACTATTGTGTTATTTTCTATTCTATTCAACTCTATTCTAGCAACAGAATAAAATAGAATAGTGCAATTTCAAGTGCACTTTGCACTTGTAGTTTGCACTTGTATTGCAAAGTAGATTTGCCTTTCGTAAATAACCCCCATTGTCCTTTATCTGATCCAAGCTATAAATCTGGTTTGCCTATATGTTTCATTTATAATGTGGAAGTGTTATACCGCGCTAATAACTCAAATATGATACAAATAGCGGGGACAAAAAAAAACATGAGGTATAATCATGCAAAACATAAATAATAAAAAAAGGGGAAGTCCTGCTTAAAAAATTCAAATTGAAATATATATACGGTATATGACAAAAAGTGACAATATGAATATATATATATACATATACATATATACATATATATATATATATATATATACATATATATAGTGCCCCAGGATGACGTCAGGTGTGACGAAACATGTAGGGAGGAGCGACATGATGACGTCACTGCGTGTACGCAGGTCCCGGAAGCAACGGGCTGCCATTGAGAGCCGGCCGGCTCGATCTATTCTAAATGCTGATTTTATACAACTTAATTGTAAGTGCAATTTCGTTTTTTACCTTAATAAAAAAATAAGGATTTACACTATACAAGCCCTTATTTTTTCATGGGGAACTATTGAACACATTTCTATATGAGGATATCCATTGGTGAAGATTGCTGATAATTTAAGTTTTAATTCTGTATGGTATTGTGTGTGTGTCTCACATGAAGTTGCAGCAAAGTTTTTGATTTATTTCTTTATTTCTTATTTCTATTTTTTAAATCATTCATTGTTTCACAGATAGCGCAGTATTTTAATTTTGTTACATATGTATGTGTGAAAAATCAATTACACATGTGTGAAGTAAAGCTGATAAAAATATAATATAAACGTCTCTCTCTCGAGAGATGAGTATAATAAAGTGCCAAATTAACTTCTCAGAAGAATATAGAAATAAAGTGCAACAATGTCCACAAACATGACAGATCCAGCAGGATGAGATATTCCAGGGCTTTCACCACCACCGGGAAAGATTGAGATCTCCGTGTGAAAATAATTCAATAAGTGGGGACTCTTTACCAGAAGGAGTGGACCTACTGTGGTAGTGAGGTCGGAAACGCCGGCAGAAATAGCCCTCTGCGGGAGTCTAAAGATGTGTCTTGTCCCCAGGACCCGCTGGCAGTCTGAAGACGTCCCGTGTGACAAAACATGTCGGGTCGGAGCTATTAAGCGCGATTTCTTATTTTTTATCATTTATAAAGTGGTCACATCTACTCATTGTATTACGGTGGTTTTATGTCTATTAGTCATTCCGCTAGATGTGTGTAAATGCTGCAGTTATTCCCAGTTCACTGTAATCTTTTCCATGCACTAACTAGCGCAGTATTTTTTTAATTTTGTTACATATATATGTAGTGCAAAGTGGATTTGGCTTTCGTAAATAACCCCCCAATATCTCACTAAACTTAACTAAATCTAAATGAATTAATAGTAATTAATCTGAACTCGTTACTGCACCCAGAACGACTTTGCAGTTGCGTCAATGGTAAAAAACGAGCGGCGGTATTTGATACCTTACAGAGGAAATCTACAGCGCGTTTTTTTTTTTTTTCCAATGACGCAGAGCACTTTTGCCCCAACCGCCAATCGTCATCTTTGGCTGGAAGTGGAGGATTTCACCACATCGCCATCTGGGAGGCCCTTTAAATATACAGTGAAGACTGCCTGCCTTACGGAGAGAGAGATGCTATTTTGGTTTTTACGACCGTCGCTTGCGTTAAAGACGGAATCATCTTCTGTTTACTGTTCCCAAAAGGAGAATTAGGCTCATTAGAACACATATGAGCAAAAAAAAAAAAAAAATGCAGCGCCTTGCCAAGAGAGAGACTTCACGATCGCCTTATTTACACAGATTAAACTCCCATTACACTATCACATGGAGCCATTATGAGGGAATTACGTCTGCGATTTTTATTTCTTCAAGTAACACTGCTGTAAAAGGGTCTGTGACATGACAGTGAGCTCCGGTATAGTGCTAAGCCTCGCACACGCGCGATCGGATTTTCCGACGGGAAATGTTGGATGTCAGGCTGTCGGCGGTAAATCCGACCGTGTGTACGCTTCCATCGGACAAGTGTTGTCGGATTTTCCGCGGACAAATGTTGGATGGCAGGTTTTCAAATTTTCCACGAAAAAACAAATGTCTGTTGTCGGATTTTCCGATCGTGTGTGTGTGTACACAAGTCCATCGTACAAAAGTCCAAAGTACAAACAACGCATGCTCGGAAGCAAGGACGAGCCGGAAGCGGTCGGTCTTTGTAAACGAGCGTTCGTAATGGAGAATTAACATTTGTGACGCGGCAAATTATGAAATCTCCAAATGCAGCGCACAATTCTCTTCTTCTTTAACGGGATAATAATGACGCTGCTTTGCTGGTGATACTGATGGAGTTATTGCAAACTAATTTTCAACATTTTTTTTTTTTTCTAATGATATCAAGAATAATATTATTATGTTTTTTTTTTGTTTTGTTTTTGGGCAAATTACCACAACACCATTATCCCGTAGTTTTTAACCACTTCCCGACCAGTGCATGCCGATGTACGTTGGCAGAATGGCACGGGCAGGCATATTGGCGTACAGGTACGTCCAATCTTTAATGCCGCCCTGCCATCGTGGGTGCGCCGCCGGCAAAAACACAAATAAACAGCATCTCCCCGTTCTGCCTAGCAACTAGTGACGCTGATCTCTGCTCCATGTGATTGGAGCAGAGATCAGTGTTCACTAAATGAAAGCCCAACCCCCTCACAGTTGGTAACACACCCCTAGGAACACTTAACCCCTACACTGCCACCCACTGTCGCAGTCACAATAAAAATCGCTGATCGCCGCCATTACTAGTAAAAAAAAAATATTAATAAAAATTCCATAAAACTATCCCCTATTTTGTAAACGCTATAACTTTTGCGCAAACCAATCAATAATCACTTATTGCGATTTTTTTTTTACCAAAAATATGTAGAAGAATACGTATCGGCCTAAACTGAGGGAAAAAAATGTTTTATATATTTTTGGGGGATATTTATTATAACAAAAAGTAAAAAATAATGCGTTTTTTTTAAAAATTGTCACTGTATTTTTGTTTATAGCGCAAAAAGTAAAAACTGCAGGGGTGACCAAATACCCCCAAAAGAAAGCTCTATTTGTGGGGGAAAAAGGACGTCAATTTTGTTTGGGAGCCACGTCGCACGACCGCGCAATTGTCAGTTAAAGCGACGCAGTGCCGAATCGCAAAAAGTGGTCTGGTCTTTGGCCAGCAAAATGGTTCGGGGCTGAAGTGGTTAAGATCAAAGATACAGCTCTATGTTGGTGTCCCGTGTTAATTTTACATTGTATTTTTTTTAAATGTAACTGCCGACTCCGAAACTGTAATTTGAAGTAAAACACAAAGCCAAGTATTATTCTACACAATTTATTTATTGTGCATTAAAAAAAGAAAACAAATAAAATTAGACATGATATCTGCCAATAGAACTTAAGGCGGAGGTCCACCCTAAAGTGGACCTTCCGCTCATCGGAACCCTCCCCCCCTCCGGCGTCACAATTGCCACCTTTTAGGGGGGAGGGGGGTGCAGATACCTGTACAGTACAGGTATCTGCACCCACTTCCGGCTTTGATTCTGCAGAAGGTACGCCCCTTTCCGCAGAATCTACGCCCCTTTCCGAAAGTCCCCCGCTGCCTGCTGGGAAACACACGGATCCCAGAGACAGCGGGGACCATCCTTATTGCGCAGCGCGACTCGCGCATGCGCAGTAGGGAACCGGGAAATGAAGCCGAAAGGCTCCACTTCCTGATTCCCATACCCAAGATGGCGGCGGCAGCACCCGAGAGACGATCGAGAGATCGGCTTCGGGTGCCGACATCGCGGGTGCGCTGGGCGGGTAAGTGTCCTTATTTAAAAGTCAGCAGCTGCAGTATTTGTAGCTGCTGGCTTTTAAAAAAAAAAAAAGGCGGAACTCCCGGCGGACTCCCGCTTTAACCAAAAAGTGCATTCAAAAATATAGAAAATATAACAAATCAAATCATTATTATTCAACCAAAAAAATTATGGAAAAGTAATAACTCCGAGGCCAATAATAAATAACACGTCATCTCCTCCAATTCCGCAACATGTCTGGTTGACAAACAGCCATTCAGAAACAAACTGAAAAGCACGAAATGAAAAACGCAAAACACTCAAAATCAAAACTTCTACTATCATGAAATTAGCAGAAGGAGCCCAAAGGGTGGCGCTAAAGAGCTGAAAAACAACGTTCGTGTTTGTTGGCCGACAATTGTGTGGCCGCGTGCATGCAAGTCGAGTTCTGGCCAATGCCCTTTGGACAAAATTCCACAGTTTTGTTGGCCAACAATCCGATCGCGTGTACGAGGCGGCACAGGGATATACAGGACAAAAGGCAGAAACGTTTTCTTTTTTTTGGGGAATTCCTTTATTTTTCAAAAAGTTGCAGGTTACAATCAGATAAAAAGAAGGAAAAACACAGCATATTCAAATGACAATAACCAAGAGGGTCACACAATTAGATCCACAAGCCAACACGCCTAGCAGGACACGGTAGGTATGATCAGATATAAGTATAAAAAAAAATGTGATAGCGCTGCTACAATCTGACAAATAATACATAAATCCAATAATATGCAATAAACGCAAGTGCTGAATAAATATACAATCCAATAGTAAATGTTTAAAAAAGTTGATTGAAACAAAAAATATTATAGAATATGTTTCAAATTACACTGTGAGGGAAAAAAAAAGCGATTCTCAAGTAAAAAAATGTAAATAAATCCAATATTAATGTGCAATAAATGAATGTGCTGAGCACGCATGCGCATGTGATGATCACCGGTAACCCCAGACCGACATGCAAAAATATAAAGTGCCTTATATTTTTGCATATCGATCTGGAGTTGCCGGTGATCATCATGGAGGCAACCTTTAAAGAAGAAGTATACGAGGTGCAAAGCGTGCATAAGTGTAACTTGAAACACATTGTATAATAAGAAGATAATTTGTTTCAATCAACTTTTTTTTTATACATTTAATATTGGATTGCATATTTATTCAGCACATGCATTTATTGTATATTATTGGTTTTATGTATTATTTGTCAGATTGTAGCAATACTATAACATTTTTTAGATATTCATTCATTGTTGTTTTGTGATAACATCCTGGTGATAGCAGCAGCTAGATTTATTGCACACGGTTTATGTGTCTGCGTTTATTTGTACTTTTACGTTCACACACCACTAGGTGGCAGCGCACAACTACAACATATCTTATGATCAGATATAACAATAGAAACAGTCATTTTGTTGGGTATGATCCATGCCACATGCTGCGTTCTGCTGCAGTGTCCTGTTGGGAATAGACACAGAATGAACAGGCTGCATTTCATCTGTTGAGAATCTCTAGAGAAGCCCATTGCAGCCCTCTCCGTGATTTCTTGCACAACAATGTATCAATGGATATACATTGTTGTGCAACCATCTGTATCAGATGTTCTGACTTGTTTTGGATCAGAGATCCACTGACAATGAAAATCTTTCCCAAAATAACTTTCAGCCCTTTCCAATGGATAGATGATGTACAGTATAAGGAGTAAAAGGCACACAAAACAAGGGGGTGGTGCGGCATCTGTGATGGTGGCAGAGGTCAGGGTAACGGAAAGAAAGGGATTTTGTGAATGAAGATTATTCTCTTTTTCACACTAAATAAGTCACTGTGGGGGGGGGGGGGGGGGGGGGGGGGGGTTTACATAGGACCTCCTTCTTCGGGGATACAGGACATAAAAATGTAACAAACTGTATAAAACTGGATATGCATAACCACCCTGTTATGTTTTTTCTGTTCTGCAAATTGGCATAATAGAAAAAAAAAAAAAAATAATAGTCTTATATTACATAATATATAGATGGCACTTCACTTTGCTACTCTGCAAATCTCTCCTCCGGCACACACACACATTGGTCTTTTCTCCTGTATCCCTCCTCCAGCACAAACATATTGCCCTTTTTTTATGTATCCCTCCTCCAGCACACACATTGGTCTTTCCCCTTTATCCCTCCTCCGGCACAAACGTATTGGCCTTCCCCTGTATCCCTCCTTCAGCACACACACACATTGGTCTTTCCCTGTATCCCTCCTCCAGCACACACATTGGCCCTTTTCCTGTATTCCTCTTCCAATACACACAAATAGATATTTCCCTGTATCCCTCCTCCAGCACACATATTGGCCTTTCCCTATATCCCTCCTCCAGCACACACTCATTGGTCTTTCCCCTTTATCCCTCCTCCGGCACAAACGTATTGGCCTTTCCCTTTATCCCTCCTTCAGCACACACACACATGGGTCTTTCCCCGTATCCCTCCTCCAGCACACACATATATTGGTCTTTCCCTTTATCCCTCCTTCAGCACACACACACATTGGCCTTTCCCCGTATCCCTCCTCCAGCACACGCATTGATCTTTCCCCGTATCCCTCCTCCAGCACACACATAGGGCTTTTTCTTATCTCCATCCTTAAGCATACACACAAATTGGCCCTTTTCTGTATCCCTCCTCCAATACACACAAATAGATATTTCCCTGTATCCCTCCTCCAGCACACATATTGGTCTTTCCCTATATCCCTTCTCCAGCACACACTCATTGGTCTTTCCCTGTATCCCGCCTCCAGCACACACACATTGGTATTTCCCTGTATTTCTCCTCCAGCACACACACATATTGGTCATTCTCCTGTATCCCTCCTCCAGCACACACACACACACATTGGTCTTTCCCCTGTATCCCTCCTCCAGCACACATATTGGTCTTTCCCTGTATCCCTCCCCCAGCACACATTGGTCTTTCCCTGTATCCCTCCCCCAGCACACATTGGTCTTTCCCTGTATCCCTCCTCCAGCACACATTGGTCTTTCCGTGTATGCCTCCTCCAGCACACACACATTGGTCTTTCCCTGTATCCCTCTTCCAGCACACACACACACATTGGTCTTTCCCTGTATCCCTCCTCCAGCACACACATTGGTCTTTCCCTGTATCCCTCTTCCAGCACACACACACACATTGGTCTTTCCCTGTATCCCTCCTCCAGCACACACATTGGTCTTTCCGTGTATGCCTCCTCCAGCACACACACATTGGTCTTTCCCTGTATCCCTCTTCCAGCACACACACACACATTGGTCTTTCCCTGTATCCCTCCTCCAGCACACACATTGGTCTTTCCCTGTATCCCTCCTCCAGCACACATATTGGTCTTTTCCCTGTATCCCTCCCCCAGCACAAACACATTGGTCTTTTCCCTGTATCCCTCCCCCAGCACACACACAGATTGGTCTTTCCTCTGTATCCCTCCCCCAGCACACATATTGGTCTTTTCCCTTTATCCCTCCTTACAGCACACAGACATCCACCTTTCCCCAGTGCTTACATTAGTCTTTCTCCTCTCTCCTGCACCTAATGCCCCCTGTCATATCCCTTTCCTGCATATACCACCCACCAAGGCTGTCTTTAACATAGGGCAAAAGGGGCAACTGCCCTGGGCCCAGTCCTTGTTGTGGGGCCCAAAGCAGCCCCTTGACCTGCACTGCCTGCAAATAGTTGATAAGTGGATTCAGGAGGACCCAAGAAAATGTTTGCCCAGGATCCAATCAATATAAAAGTCGGCCATGCCACCCACTGTTGTACCCTCTGCACTCCTCTCCCGCATATACTGCCCTCTGTCATACCCTCTGCACTCCTCTCTTGCACTTATTAGCCGCTTTCATATCCTCCACACTCTATGAATTCATATAATACCATCTCAGACATTTCTTTAGCATTTGTTTGTTATATCCACAACCTTTCCACTTCGGGATCAGGCACACTTTTGCTATAAAAAAATAATAATACTTTTTATACTTCCTCTATCCAGCAGAATAAACATATTCCATTAAGAAAATACTGAACTGGATTCTTCAATTCTACCACTAGGTGTCAGAGTGGTGCTTGTTTTTTTTTTTTTTGAATGCTCATCCAAATGCACGGCGGAGCAGTAAAACATACATGTAGTGTGCATAATACTACTACTAATAATAATACATAATGTTTTAAGACAGTTTCCAATAAAACCACAGGGCAGAGTTCTTTTTTCTTTCTTTAACTTTTCTTTATTTTTTACAAACAACATGAAAACACATCAAACACACATGTAAATGCAGCTCGCATGTGCATAAATGCAAGAATAGACATGCATTAATAACATGTAAATCCACCGTCATGAAATGTGAATGTACCCAGTGATTGTTTAGCGGTATTGAACAATGATATCTCCTGTATCTTCTGCGCTAATGATGGTGTCGTCCTCTCCTTTGACCAGTAGATGGCACTACCGTCTCTTTTACTTATTCTGATCAGGGTGTTTAGTTTTTACTGACTTTGTTACCAATTCAGGCCTTGCAACTGCAGGTCTGAACAGGAGACAGCTAGCTTTATAATGCTTCGCATCTTGTACTGGCTGCGGGTCCCGCTCTGATCGAGGTCCAAATAGAGAGAAGTATGATTCATTTCTCTCTGTATTTATATATTGAACCTGCCCTACATTACAGATTGTTTTGTGGGATTGTAGGTTCATGAAATAGCAAAAGATATACACTATATTGCCAAAAGTATTGGGACGCCTGCCTTTACACACACATGAACTTTAATGGCATCCCAGTCTTAGTCCGTAGGGTTCAATATTGAGTTGGCCCACCCTTTGCAGCTATAACAGCTTCTGGGAAGGCCGTCCACAAGGTTTAGGAGTGTGTCTATGGGAATGTTTGACCATTCTTCCAGAAGCACATTTGTGAGGGTAGCAGTGATGTTGGCTTACAGTCTCCGGTCTTATTTTATCCAAAAGGTGTTCTATCGGGTTGAGGTCAGGACTCTCTGCAGGCCAGTCAAGTTCCTCCACCCCAAATTCACTCATCCATGTCTTTATGGACCTTGCTTTGTGCACTGGTGCACAGACATGTTGGAACAGGAAGGGGCCGTCCCCAAACTGTTCCCACAAAGTTGGAAGCATGAAATTGTCCGAAATTTCTTGGTATGCTGACTCCTTAAGAGTTCCCTTCACTGGAACTAAGGGGCCAAGTCTAAAAAAACAACCCCCACACCATAATCCCCCCCTCTTCCAAATTATTTGGACCCGTGCACAAAGCATGGTCCATAAAGACATGGATGAGTGAGTTTGGGGTGGAGGAACATGACTGGCATGCACAGAGTCCTGACCTCATCGTGATAGAACACCTTTGGGATGAATTAGAGCGGAGACTGTGAGCCAGGCCTTCTCCAACATCAGTGCCTGACCTCACAAATGTGCTTCTGGAAGAACGGTCAAACATTCCCATAGACACACTCCTAAACTTTGTGGACGGCCTTCCCAGAAGAGTTGAAGCTGTTATAGCTGCAAAGGGCGGGCCAACTCAATATTGAGCCCTATGGACCAAGACTGGGAAACCATTAAAATTCAGTTCTGAGATCATTCAGCTGTAGTGTTATAATATTGGTCAAAGATACCTCCTACTGTATATATAATAGGTCAGCGGTTCCCAACCATTGGGTCATGGCCCATTAACGGACCAAGGCCTCCTACCTCCCAGGCCTTCAGTCATCTGCAGATCCCCTAACCTCTCACAGTGCCTCCAACCTCCCATAGTTGTCAAACATGCCCCTTAATCTCCCTCACTGTCCTCGGGCCTCCTGAGAGGTCTCAGGACCCACAGTGCCCTCAAGTTCCCATAGTTGTCAACCATGCCCCTCAATCTCCCGCACTGTCCTCAGGCCTCCTGAGAGGTCTCAGGACCCACAGTGCCCTCAAGCTCCCAAAGTTGTCAACCATGCCCCTCAACCTCCCACACTGTCCTCAGGCCTCCTAAGAGGTCTCAGGACCCACAGTGCCCTCAGAGTTGTCAACCATGCCCCTCAACCTCTGACACTGTCCTCAGGCCTCCTGAGAGGTCTCAGGACCCACAGTGCCCTCAAGCTGGCTGCAGACCCTCCAGCCCCCCCCCTACTGCCCCCAACCTTCCACACTGCTCTCAGACCCCACAGTGCTTTTCAGCCTCCCACCTTGCTGCAGACCCTCCATCTCACCATACTGCCCCCCACCTCCAACAGTGTCCCATATTGCCCCCCCAGTACCTGCAATACATGCCAGACTACCACAATGCCAATGGAAAGCCTCAAGCCACCTGGAGAAACCCACAGCCCCTCCTAAGTCCCCCCATCCCTCACAATTGCTCCCAGCTACAGAGCGACCATGTCTGCTGCACAGCCATGAACCTCCCTGCATCCATCCCAGATTAGCACTCAGTTACATCCAGAGCCTTTGAGCATTTTAATACATCTTCTGCATTGCCATACTTTTATTTTGTTATTATTAACTATTAACCTTTTTTGTTTGTACTGTTTGGGCATGAAAGGTTTTGGAAGAATTTTTTATTGGCCCTTGTCTCAATAAGGTTGAGAACCCCTGTGCAAGGCTACCAATGGAGCTGCTTTCTCTTTTCTGACCACTGGATGGCACTCTTGTCTCTTACTTTATACTGATCAGAGTTTACTGTGACTTTTTTTTTGTCCTCTTGCAGACTTGAGAAGTGGAACTTGCTGTTCCTTTTCCCGAGTTCCTTCGGCACTCACAGATAAATATTAATGTTGTCACGATGACCCTGTATGTGTGCGCATGCAGACATCTGCAGCGCGCTGCCCTGTGAAGTCTTCCCAATGTTTGTTTCTTTTGGATTGTCACTTCTGCTTTGTTTGTCACTTCAGGTCTGCAGAGATTCTGCGAGGACATTGAGATGATGATCGGATTTCAGCCCAATCGCTTCTGGAAGGTTTGCTGGGCTTTTATCACACCAACTATTTTAACTGTAAGTAGAATTTGTGCTTTACATTTTTAAAAATTTTATTTTTATAAGCATTTCATAAAAAAAAAAAACATTTTTTATCCACTTGCCCACCGGGCAATTATACCCCCTTCCTGCCCAGGCCAATTTTCAGCGCTATGGCACTTTGAATGACAATTGCGTGGTTGTATAACACTGCACCCCATATGATGTTTTATCATTTTTTTTTCATGCAAATAGAGCTTTCTTTTGGTGGTATTTAACCACTTTCAGACCGGACCATTTTGCTGGTCAAAGACCAGACCACGTTTTGCGATTCGGCACTGCGTCGCTTTAACTGACAATTGCGCGGTCGTGCGACGTGGCTCCCAAACAAAATTGACGTCCTTTTTTTCTCACAAATAGAGCTTTCTTTTGGTGGTATTTGATCACCCCTGCGGTTTTTATTTCTTGCGCTATAAACAAAAATAGAGCGACAATTTTGAAAAAAAACGCATTATTTTTTACTTTTTGTTATAATAAATATCCCCCAAAAATATATAAAAAAACATTTTTTTCCCTCAGTTTAGGCCGATACGTATTCTTCTACATATTTTTGGTAAAAAAAATCGCAATAAGCGATTATTGATTGGTTTGCGCAAAAGTTATAGCGTTTACAAAATAGGGATAGTTTTATAGCATTTTTATTAATAATTTTTTATTATTTTTTTTTACTATTAATGGCGGCGATCAGCGATTTTTATTGTGACTGCGACATTGTGGGGGACCCATCGGACATTTTTGACACATTTTTGGGACCATTGTCATTTATACAGCAATCACTGCTATATAAATGGGCGGCATTGAATATTGGACGTACCTGTATGCCAATATGCCTGCCCGTGCCATTCTGTCGACGTACATCGTCGTGCGCTGGTCAGGAAGTGGTTAATCACCGCTGAGGTTTTTATTTTTTGCTAAACAAACAAAAAAAGGCTGAAAATTTTGAACATTTTTTTTTTCATATTTTGTAATAAAATTTTGCAAACGTAATTTTTCTCCTTTACTGATGGCCACTGATAGGCTGCAATAATGGGCACTGATAAGGTGGCACCGATGGGCACTGATGCAGCGGCACTGATGAGCATTGATAGGCGGCACTGATAGACAGCACTAATAAGCTACACTGATGAAGAGACACTGATTGGCAGCACTGATGGGCACTGATAGGTGGCATTGATGGGCACTGATTAGCAGTACTGATGAGCACTGATAGATGGCACTGGTGGGCACTAAGGGGGCCGATGTCTGTCTAACAGAAGCCGGTTAACACCCTTTTCACACTGCCGCTCCTCCACCGCTGCTCCCCATTGAAATCAATACTACCAGCAAAACGGTGCTCTGGCGGCATTTTGCGGGTGGATTTAACACCTTTTCGGCCACTAGTGGGGGGTTAAAACAGCCTTACTAGTGGGCAAATAGCATAGCTAAAACTACGGTAAAGCGGCACTAAAAATTGCGCCACTTTACTGCCAACGACCGGGGTGGCTCGGTGTGAAAGCCGTCTAAAGGCTTCTTTTCTTCATGCTAACCACAACCGGCTTCTGTTAACTTCCATGATCAGCTGTCATTGGCTGACAGCTAATCACGTGGTAAAGGGCCCGTTGTGATTGGCCTTTACCCTGCTCTGTGGTCCTTGGGCCTCAGCAATTAGGGAAAGCAACAAGTGGTTAATTAAAATGTATTTGCTATTGCAAGGAGGCTATGTTACAGCATGGACAGGTGACAGGTCTACCTTATAGAGATATTAGGGTCCATTAGACCCCCCAATGTTCCCTGTTCTCCACTGCAGCTAATCAAGCACAGGTTGTGCTTAATTAGCTGCATCCTCGGCTACAGTAGCCAGGCAATGACAGCTCTGGACCTAGAAGTGACAAAATAATCAACAGTTCCGGCGGTGGGGGGGGGGGGGGGGGATTAGGGACTGGAGAACAGGGCTTGCCCTCCTAATCACTGTAAAAGTGATCAGGCAGCTGTAGAGCCACCTTGATCACTTTTACTAAATTGAAGATTCTTAGCTTAAAAAAGTAATACCGAGCTCTGGGCCGCAGCTGCAGCCATGAGCTTGCCTTAACCACTTTAGATCCAGGACGCTTTAAAACAGCTTCAGGACATCGATTGGATTTAGGAGCCTACATCTAGGCAGGAGCAGCTAGCTAGTCTGCCACTAGGTGGCTCTGTGCCGGAATAGTGTCTTGTTACAGCAGACAGTGTCATCAGGTGCTAGGCCCCTTTTAGGTAGAGCCCTCCTGTAGTGGTATCATGGGTGAGTTAGAGCCCAGTTATAAGCCAGGACAGGGGAGCCCTAGTGCGCTTGGGGCATGGGAGCTAAACACCCCACACGAGTGATCATTCTTACAGGTGTCGGGAGGGGGCACCCCACTCCTGCCGCCCTCCGGTGCTTCTCTGGGCTCCCCCGTGCCATTGGGGACCTGGAGAAACAATCCGCCACCGGATGACGAGCATAGAGATTTCCGGTGACCAGATGGTCACCAGTCATCGTTGGAGGCTCAGGCGCAACGTTATGACGTCACGTCCAGGCCACGTTTGTAAACAAAGCCACGATCGTGACTGGAAAGCATGGGATCGTTAATTTTTTTTTGATCTGATGCTTTCCAGCCTGGAAGAGAGATATGGGGTCTCATAGACTCCATATCTCTCCATAAAGAGGACCTGTCATGCACTATTCCTATTACAAAGGATGATTACATTCCTTGTAATAGGAATAAAAGTGATCAGAACATTTCTATTAAAGAGAAAGTGTAAAAATAAAAAAAAAAGTAAAATAAACAATACCATTTTTTTTAAAGCACCCCCCCCCCCCGTCCCGTGTGCGCCCGCACAGAAATGAACACACACGTAAGTCCCGCCGACGGGATGATTACATTCCTTGTAATAGGAATAAAAGTGATTAGAACATTTCTATTAAAGAGAAAGTGTAAAAAAAAAAAAAGTAAAATAAACAATACAATTTTTTATAAAGCACCCCCCCGTCCCGTGTGCGCCCGCACAGAAATGAACACACACGTAAGTCTTGCACACATATGTAAATGCCATTTAAACCACACATGTGAGGTATCACCGTGTGCATTAGAGTGAGAGCAATAATTCTAGCACTGGACCTCCTCTGTAACTCTAAACTGATAACCTGTAAAAAAAAAAAATAAACCGTTGCCTATGGAGATTTTTAAGTACTGAAGTTTGGCGCCATTCCATGAGTGTGTGCGCAATTTTAAAGCGTGACATGCTGGGTATCTATTTACTCGGTGTAACATCATCTTTCACATCATACAACAAAAATGGGGCTAACTTTACTGTTTTGTTATTTCTTAATTCACGAAACATGTTTGAAAAATTGTGACGCAAATACAGTGCGACGTAAAAAGTTGCAACGACCGCCATTTTATTCCCTAGGGCGGGGGATATGCAATTAGCGGACCTACAGCTGTTGCAAAACTACAAGTCCCATCATGTCTCTGCCTCTCTGTATCGTGCTTGTGGCTGTCAGAGTCTTGCTATGCCTCATGAGACTTGTAGTTCTGCAACAGCTGGAAGTCCGCTAATTGCATATCCCTGCCTTAGGGGGTCTGCTAAAAAAAAAAAAAAAAATTATATAATGATTGGGGGTTCTGAGTAATTTTCTAGCAAAAAAAATTATGATTTTTTTTTACATGTAGGAGAGGAGTGCCAGAATAAGCCCGGTATGGAAAGTCTTTAATTCTTAAATCTTAAATTAAGACCCCTTTCACACCACACCGCCCATAGTGTGGGCGGTAAAACACCGCTATTCTTAGCGGCGTTTTACCGCCGGATTTGCAGCGCATTTCGGGCCACTAGTGGGGCGCTTTTACCCCCACGCTAGCGGCCGAGAAAGGGTTAAAACTGCCGGCAATACACCCCAATAGCGGCATTTTGTCAGCGGTATTACAGCGCTGCCCCATTGATTTCAATGGGGAGCAGCGGTAAACACACCGCTCCTTCACCGCTCCAAAGAAGCTGCTGGCAGGACTTTTTTCCTGACGTCCTGCCAGCGCACCGCTCCAGTGTGAAAGCCCTCGGGGCTTTCACACTACATACAATGGTGCAGCTTCTTTATGGCGGATTGCAGGCGCTATTTCTAACGCTATAGCGCCTGCAAAACGCTCTGGTGTGAAAGGGGTCTTAAAGTATTTAATTTAAAGTCATATATTTAAACTTGTAAACAAAAAAAGTGCCAGAAAAAGCCTGGTCGGAAGGTAGTTAAAAAGTGCAGTGCATTGTAATCGTCTATTATTTGCGTCTGAACACACACCAGTGGCCAAGGCGGGTCCCTGAACTTTTCTACATGTAGTACACACTTTTGGACATTAGGTGGCAGCAAAGTACATCCATAGCCTATAGGCATAAATTATAAAAGCAGAATTAATTATATAGCATATAGGCAGCTAGCTAATGAATAATATATCCAAATTGGTGGCACAAATCCACTGTGTCAGCAGATAATGATCTGTTTTACTTTGCACAGACTGTCTACAGTTATGGGTCTGTTTATTGCATAAAGAATGAATTTTTTTATTTTTTTTTGTTGCCTGTGCTACGCTACAGCAAGAAAACATTACTAATGCTGCGGTACATCACATGGATTTAATGAATAACACTGAGATAAAGGGAGATCACACGCTCTTCCCTTGAGTGATGGGCATGATGGGCTTCGGGTGACGGTAAGCCTGCCGGGCCCACCTTGATCAATCACAGGCGTTTTGCTGTTTTTTGTATTTTTTTATTTTTTTTTTCCCTTTATGGAACTTACTTTTTTATTTTCTTATAAATAGAGTCGGAGAAAACTTCAGCAACATCCATTCGGCTGGATGGATTTTGCGGAAAACAAGCAATATCTGAGCAATTACATCACTTGTAGGCACACAAAATGTTACAGCAATCACCCGCTATTTGTCAGTAGCAAAAACAGCAAAATGCACTCAAAGCTCCTTAAATGTCATGGAAAAAAAATATCATACAAAATGTCTTCGGCGTCTAAAGCTGAACGACAGGAGAAATTCAAAACTGCTCTTGTAAAGCGAGGCTACCCCTCCACAGCAAGGGTTAAAGAACTAAATCCAAAACTTTTTTTTTTTTTTTTTTTTATCATTTTGGATAGAGTAAGGAAGGGTTATAACCCCCGTCAGCTTTATTTATTTATTTTTGTTGACATCTGTGTCCCATTGCGGTGATTTCCCGTCACTTCCTGTCCCATAGACACCACAGGAAGTGAGAAAAATCTATTCAGGTTAACCCTTTCATGCCTTTTTCTGACATTTATTGTTCACAAGTTAAAATCCATATATTTTAGCAGAGACCCTAGAGAATAAAATGGCGATCGTTACAATATTTTATGTCACATGGTGTTTTCGCAGCGGTCTTTTAAGCGCAATTTTTGGGGAAAAAAAAGACACTTTCATGAATTAATAAAAAAACTAAACAGTAAAGTTGGCCCAATTTTTTGTATAATGTGAAAGAGAATGTTACGCTGAGTAAATAACTACCTAACAGGTCATGTGACAAACTATGGTACCTAAAAATCTCCATGGGCAATGTCTTACATTTTTTTTTTTTTGGTTATAACCCCTGTCAGTTTTTTTTTTTTTTTTTTTTGCCATCTGCGTCCCATTGCAGAGATTTCCCATCACTTACTGTCCCATAGACACCACAGGAAGAGAGAAAAATCTATTCAAGTTAACCATTTCATACCTAAGCCTATTTTTGACATTTGTTGCTTACAAGTTAAAATCTGTACTTTTGCTAGAAAATTACTTAGAACACCCAATCATCATATATATATATATATATATATATATATATATATGTATATATCTCTATCTATCTATCTATATATATATATATATATATATATATATATTTTTTTTTTTTTTTTCTTTTTTTAGCGGCGACCCCTAGAGAATAGCAGTGGGCCACGGTCAAGGGGTTGAGAACCTAGAGTACTAGCGTACCCGAGTTTTACTTACCCTTTCCTTTGCTCTGGTAGGCTCCATACGACTGGTCCCCTCAGACTAATTTCTGGTTGATGTCATCATGTACCATGCAGGGCCAGCAGTCTTGCAATGTATGTGATGACACCAAGGGCCAGCCCATAAATAATTGTTTATAAACATTGTTCAGATGGAAGATAGAGAGATACAAAGTAACATTGATTATAAACATTGATCAAACAGAAGATACAGAGATACAAAGTAACATTGTTTATTACATTGATCAGAAGGGAAATAGAGAGATACAAAGTAACACTGTTAGCCCCTGTACACACGGTCGGACATTCCGACAGAAAATGTCCGATCGGACTGTGTTGTCAGATAATCCGACCGTGTGTGGGCTCCATCGGACTGTTTCCGTCGGAATATCCAACCAACAAAGTTTTAGCCCTTGTACACGCGGTCAGAGAATCTGTCGGAATGTGTCCTATCGGACCGTGTCGTCAGATAATCCGACTGTGTGTGGTCTGCATCGGACTGATTCCGTCCGAATCTCTGTCCGACCCAATTTTCCAACATGTTGGAAATATTTACCGACCAACTGGGCCGGTTGGACCTAATCCGATCATGTGTAGAGAATTTTCATCGGACCAAGTGCCACGCATGCTCAGATCAAATTCCTACATCAAAGCTATTGGCTACTAGCCTGAATGTAGTCCCATCGTAACGAAATAACGTCATCACGTTCTGAAAGATCGGATTTTTCGACAACTTAGTCCGACCGTGTGTATGCAACAGTTTCGGACAAAATCCGACGGATTTGGTTGGCAAAATCTCCGACCGTGTGTACGTGGGCTTAGAGCTGGGCTATAAAACTTTCCGACAACACGATCCGATTGGACTTTGTAAGATCGTTTGTAGAGAACTCCGATCGGACAAAGTGACACGCATGCTCAGATCAAATTCCTACACCAAAGCTATTGGCTACTAGCCTGAACGTAGTCCCATCGTAACGAAATTACATCATCACGTTCTGAACGATCGGATTTTCCGACAACTTTGTCCGACCGTGTGTATGCAACAGTTTCGGACAAAATCCGACGGATTTGGTTTTCGGAATGTCCGACCGTGTGTACAAGGGCTTAGTTTTGTTTCTACGCTGTTTCATTGATCAGCATATTTACATATTTATGATCTGAATATGATATCTGTTAGAGCAACATGACAAGTATATATATTTTTTAAATAAAATATGTTCCTATTTAACACCTTATTAACCCTTAGTTTGCCCTAATAATCCATAATTAACTCCTTCTTCCCATTCTCCTCATAACTATTATTTTCCTGATAATTTTTCTTTATTTCAATTTTTCTAACCATTACTATTTAAGCTTTATTTTTTATTTATTAGGAAAAAAATTATACCCCCCCCCCCAAAAAAAAATACATTTTATTTTATTTGTAAATAACTTGGCTAAATAAAATGATTTGTAGCAGAATCATATTTTATTGTCATTTTACATAGGACACATTTTAGAAGAAATTTTTATCGACAGTAGCAATATTTTTTTTATATAAACAAATTCCCTGTACACACGATAGGATTTTCCGACAGCAAATTTTTGGATGTGAGCTTGTTGTCGGAAAGTCTGATCTGTGTGTATGCTCCATAGAACATTTGTTGTCGGAATTTCTGCCAACAAATGTTTGAGAGCAGGTTCTCAAATTTACCGACCACAAAACTTGTCGGAAATTCCAGAATTTTGATACATGACATGTTGGGCATCAATTTACTCAGCAATTATCTTTCACAGTTTAAAAAAAAAAAATCGGGCTAACGTTACTGTCGTCTTATTTTTTTAAATTAAAAAACAGTGTATTTTTTCCAAACAAATTGCGCTCGTTAAGTCTCGTACACACGATCGGATTTTCGGCAGGGAATTGTGTGATGGCAGACTGTTTGCCTAAAATCTGACCGTTAGTACGCTCCATCAGACAATTGTTGTCCAACTTTCGGCCAACAAATGTTGGATGACAGGCTAGTACATTTTCGCCAGACAATGGTCTGTTGTCAGATTTTCCGATCGTGTGTACACAAGTCCGTCACACAAAAGTCCAAAGTACAAACACGCTCGGAATCAATTGGTCACCAAACATGACATTAGCCAGAAGGTGCCCAAAGGGTGGTGCTCAAGAGCTGAAATTCCACATAGTACGTCACTGCGTTCGTGTTTGCTGGCCGACAATTGTGTGCTGTTAGTATACGAGACAAAATCCAGGCGCACGCCCTTCGGACAAAAGTCCGACGCTCTGTTGGCCAACAATCCAATCATATGTACGAGGCTTAAGACCGCTGCGGAAATATGGTGTGACATAAAGTTTTGCAACGACCACCATTTTTACAGGGTGTCTAAAAAAAATATATACAGGATGTCTATATAAATCTATATATAATCTTTGGGGGTTCTAAGTAATCCCCCTAGAAAAAAAAAAAGGATTTTAACTTTGTGAACACCAAGTTTGAAAAACATTCCTGGTCCCTAAGGGGGTTGTAAACCTTCATGTTTTTTCACCTTAATGCATCCTATGCATAATGGTGAAAAAACTTCTGGCAGTAACCGGCCCTCTAGCCCCCCCCCAGTTTTACTTCCCTGAGCCCCGTAATTCCCACGCCGTAGACGTGTTGTTCCTCGCTGCACAGGGTCCCAGCTCTTGATTGGATAGATTGATAGAAGCAAAGCAGCCATTGGCTCCCGCTGCTGTCAAACAAATCCAATGACGCGGGCGATGTGGGGCGGGGCCGAGTCTGGCATTCATGTCTATGGACGCCGAATGCTGGACGCGGGAGCACGCACACCCGCAAGGTAACCCCCCTGGGAGAGCGCTTCTCCTAGGGGGTTATCTGAAGTGAGAAGGAGCCACAAGAGCTGCCGAGGGATCCCAGAAGTTGAGGATCGGGGCCACTCTGTGCAAAACGAGCTGCACTGTGGAGGTAAGTATGACGTTTGTTATTTTAAATTAAAATAAATGAGCCTTTACAATCACTTTAAGTAGTTAAGAACACAGCGGCCACCAGCTCCTTAACAACCAGGTTGTTTACTGGTTGTTAAGGATGCTGGCGGCTGCCGGTACATTAAATATCGCATGCCGGGACCACTACTTATTTACTGCACACAATTTTTTTTTTTTTTTGTGAATAGACTTTCACTCCTGATTTTTTTTCGTTATTCACTAATGCACTGTACACACGACCGATTTTCCTGTCGGAATAAACTCTGAAGGTTTTTCCAAAGGAATTCCGACAGAATTCCGCTGAAGCTGTCTTGCGTACACACTAGGGCTGAAACAACTAATCGATTATGAAATTAATTGATTACTATTTTCATAATCGATTAATCGGCCAGTAACAAAATGGGGTTAAAGTTACAGTCTGATGATATTTACCAGATTGACCCTTTAATAGTATATCTCTCTTCTAATAGTATATGCAGTATATATCCTCTAATAGTATATGCAGTATATATCCTCTAATAGTATATATCCTCTAATAGTATATATCCTCTAATAGTATATACAGTATATCTCCTCTAATAGTATATACACTATATATCCTCTAATGGTATATATACTATCTCTCTCCTCTAATGGTATATACACTATCTCTCTCCTCTAATGGTATATACAGTATATCCCCTCTAATGGTATATACAGTATATCTCTCCTCTAATAGTATATGCAGTATATACCCCCTCTAATAGTATATACAGTATATCTCCTCTAATAGTATATACACTATATATCCTCTAATGGTATATACACGATCTCTCTCCTCTAATGGTATATACAGTATATCCCCTCTAATAGTATATACAGTATATCTCTCCTCTAATAGTATATGCAGTATATACCCCCTCTAATAGTATATACAGTATATCTCTCCTCTAATAGTATATACAGTATATCTCTCCTCTATTGGTATATACAGTATATCTCTCCTCTAATGGTATATACAGTATATCCCCTCTAATATATACAGTATACATCTTCTGTCTGTTATTCTCAGAGTGGATTAGATATTTTGCTCCCTATCCATATAGTTGGTTATTTATAGAGATATATAGAGATATTAAAGAATAAATTGCCTTTTTTTTAAACTTTACATATTAACTAAATTATACACCACGCTTTTTTTTAAGGTTATTAACCGATGAATCGATTAATCGAAACAATAATCGGCCAACTAATCGATTATGAAAATAGCCCTAGTACACACGATCACACCAAATTCCGACCGCCAAGAACGCGGTGACGTACAACACGTACAATGGGACTAGAAAAAGGAAGTTCAATAGCCAGTAGCCAATAGCTTCCGTCTCGTACTTGCTTCAGAGCATGCGCCGTTTTTGGTCCGTCGGAGCAGCACACAGACGAGCGGTTTTCCGCGATAGGAATTTGTTCCGTCGGAAAAATACAGAACATGTTCTGTTTTTAGGCCCGTCAGAATTTTCGAAGTAAAAAGTCCGACGGGGCATACACACGGTCGGAATATATGATGAAAAGCTCCCGTTGGACTCTTTCTGTCGGAAATTTCGACCGTGTGTAGCGCTTTTGCTTTATGAAGTAAATACCGCATAAAGCAGTAGTGACTTGACATTTACAGGATGGCATGCTGTTTTTGTGAATACCCCTAAATAGCGCCCGGGATCTGGTTCTGTGAATGGAGCCCCACTAAAATAAAGTTTTGTTTGGCCTAAAAATATGCAGTATCTGTATTACTTTATTATCTTAATGAAAGCGGACCTCCACCCTGAAGTGGAAGTTCCGCTCATCTGATCCCTCCCCCCCCCCTCCGGTGCCACAATCTGCACCTTTCAGGGGGGAGGGGGGTGCAGTTACCTGGATAAGCCAGGTATCTGCACCCACTTCCGGGACAAGACCGTCGCAGATGCCCCGCCCCCCCCCGTTGTGTTCTGGGAAACACACAGTTCCCAGGACGCAGTGTGGACCAGTAGAGACGCGCAGCGCGACTCGCGCATGCGCAGTAGGGAACCGGGCAGTGAAGCTGCAATGCTTCACTTCCTGACAGAGGATGGCGGCGGGGGCAGCGGAGAGAAGAGCGATCGCTCGTCATCTGTCGCCGACATCGCTGGACCCTGGGACAGGTAAGTGTCAATTTATTAAAAGTCAGCAGCTGCAATATTTGTAGCTGCTGGCTTTTAATATTTTTTTTAAAAGGTGCAGCTCCTCTTTAATGAGAAATATATTGCTGAATAAACACACCCATGGCAGAAATATGTACAGGTGTGAGAGGTGAAATGGTTAAATCATTTGTTATGTTTTTTTTTTTCCCCACAGTTTATCTTGTGCTTCAGCTTTTACCAATGGGAGCCGATGACTTACGGTAGCTATCACTACCCAACGTGGTCGATGGTCCTCGGATGGTTGATGTTGGGTTGTTCCGTCATCTGGATTCCAATCATGTTTGTCATCAAAATGCATCTGGCTCCGGGCAGTTTTATTGAGGTAACTAACAGCATCTCAATCATTATGTCTCCTCGTTTTGCATACTAAACGCCGCTCGTCTCTGCCCGCTGCAATCGGTGAGGTGGCGGCATCCAATAAGCAAGGGAACAGCTGGAACATAAAAACATTACAAAGCGTTCCATGGCGGGGCGAACACCTTGCCAAAATGTCGCACACGTTACGACGCGGCTCTCCGTCTCGGCGGTGCTTTTTTTTTAATTTTTTTTTTTTTTACAAGTGCTCATCTGGGAGGTCGAGGTGTCAAAATGGCAATTTAACGGAGATTAAAAAATAACGCAATAGAAGCTCAATTAAAATAATGCAATTGTAGCTCAATTTATTTTAATGGCTAATAAACCATTAATGCCTTTTTTTTTATTTTTTATGCCGGGGGTTTGTTTCAATACCATTTTTCTAAAAAAAAATTTAAAAAAAATAAATAAAAAAAAAATCTCCTCTCTATCAAAGTACATTATCAGTAAATGAAAATGGCATCCAAAATGAAGGCCATTTCTAGTGTCTATTTGCTGGGCGCTCGATTAAGAAAGCAATTGTTCACTAAATAATTAAAATCTCTATTGCGAATTATTGTTTTTCTTTTTATGAGGTATGCTGTGTATACTTTGGAGGATTATCATAAATAGGGATTCAGTTAATCAGAGAGCCGCCATCGCAGAGGTGACTGCAAGGAGTAATTAAGAAAAGTCTTTGTAGCTCTTGAAACATTGTTTAAAAGTCTCCAAATATCAAAAGAAGTATCTATTTCCCATGGGAAACAATATGCTGTATAGATAAATATATAGTAAAAAGATACAAAATTATTCCTACATGAATATCAAAAGAAATATCTATTTCCCATGGGACTTCGGGACTTTCAAAGGCAATGCAAACAATATACTATATATATATATATATATATATATATATATATAGTAAAAAGATACAAAATTATTCCTACATGAATATCAAAAGAAGTATCTATTTCCCATGGGACTTTTAAAGGCAGTGCAAACAATATACTGTATATATAAATATATAGTAAAAAAATACAAATGAGCCCTACTTGAATATATGCTGTATATATAAATATATAGTAAAAATATACAAAATTACCCCTACATAAATATCAAAAGAAGTATACATTTACTTTCAAAGGCAATGCAAACAATATACTATGTATAGATAAATATATAGTAAAAAGATACAAAATTACCCCTA
Source organism: Lithobates pipiens (assembly GCF_037356315.1). NCBI lineage: Eukaryota > Metazoa > Chordata > Amphibia > Anura > Ranidae > Lithobates > Lithobates pipiens. Next base: position 12,250,099 of record NW_027507786.1, read on the forward strand.
CATAAATATCAAAAGAAGTATTTATTTCCCATGGGACTTCAGGACTTTCAAAAGCAATGCAAACAATATACTATATATATATATATATATATATATATATATATATATATATATATATATATATATATATATATCTTTTTAGTATATATATATATATATATATATATATATAGTAAAAAGATACAAAATTATCCCTACATGAATATCAAGAGATAAATATATAGTAAAAAGATACAAAATTACCCCTACATAAATATCAAAAGAAGTATCTATTTCCCATGGGACTTCGGGACTTTCAAAAGCAATGCAAATAATATAATATATATATATATATATATATATATATATATCTTTTTAATATATATATATATATATATATATAGTAAAAAGATACAAAATTATCCCTACATGAATATCAAAAGAAGTATATATTTCCCATGGGACTTTTAAAGGCAGTGCAAACAACATACTGTATATATAAATATATAGTAAAAAAATACAAATGACCCCTACATGAATATCAAAATAAGTATCTATTTCTAAAGGCAGTGCAAACAATGTATACAGTAAAAAGATACAAAACATTTTATTTACAAACTTTCAAAATATAAAACAGACCGGCTGCTATGGCAGAAAGCCGACCATAGACATTCAGCAGGAACCGGCCGAGATTTGAACCATGCATGGGCAGATTCAATGTACCCAAGTTGATCAATCAGGTACAACCAGCCTGTCTGATTTTACATGCGATTATTGCTAGCAGCTGTTAATAATCACAGTGTTCTCCCGGCAGGGGCGGTTTCCTCCACCCCCCCCCACCTCCCCCCCACAATGGCTCCATGGGAGGCATTTCCCTGTTGACACTGTCTGTGTTGATGGGGGAATCAAGCATATTTATTTCTTGCAACCCGTGGTTGCAGGAAATACATTTGCTTAATCTATGGGTGGCCTAAGTCTAAGATACCACATGGCAGAAGCAGTGGCAGCCACTGCAGGGGGGCCACCTTACTAATCTATGCGCCCCGGGCCCCTAATTTACATGCCGCATGGATTTCAATGCGGTTTTTATTTTTTTGAAGCACATGATTAGAGCCCCCCGAGGCTCTAATTGGCTTATTATAATAATAAGAAGAATATTCACTATCATCCTTCTGATTCTCCCTCCCGGGCCAATCAGGAAGCAGAGGGAAGCCACTCCATTAGGGGTGCAGGGGGACCACCTTACTAATCTATGTGTCTGGCCCCTAATTTACACGCCACATGGATTTCAATGTGGTTTTTCTTTTTTTTGAAGCATACGATTAGAGCCCGAGGCTCCAATTGGCTTCAAAAAGGGTGGGCTAACCCAGTTGTATAACAACAGCGAATGAATATTCACTATCATCCTTCTGATTCTCCCTCCCGGGCCAATCAGGAAGCAGGGGGAAGCCGCCCGCAACCTGGATGAGGTAAGTACGGGGCTGGTGGGTGGATGGGCGAGCGACAGAGGGTGGGGGGAAGGGTTTGTTCACCGATCAACAGGAGCGACGGGGTGGGTGGTTTGATCGATCAACCAAACGCTTTCGCATTATACAAAGAAATTGGGTAAGTATTCAATTTTGTAAGTGCATTCTTTCCAAAAACATTGTGTTTGCAAAACCGCAAGAGCGCAAATACTGCGTGACATAAAACATTGCAATGATCAGCATTTTTTTCTGTAGGATTTCTGCAAAAAAAAAAAAAAGTATAATGTTTGGGAGTTATAAGTAATTTTCTAGGAAAAAATACTGATTTAAACTCGTAAATAAAAAGTGGCAGAAAAAGCCTGGTCAACAAGTGGTTAAAAGCCCCCCCCCCCCCCCCATGGGAAATAGATACTACTTATCGATGGAGGGATGTGGGTAGTGCCCACTACGCTGAGCGGCTACATCAGCTTTTTATTAAAAGTCTCAAAGTAGAGGTTCCCTTCAATACCCGACTCTTCCAGGGCAACAATGGAATAAAAAGTGGCAAACAAATGTATAAAGTGAGAGATTACAATATTTAAGACAGATGTAAACCCAACCGCTAAAATGTCACTCACACAACTTTCAACTAAATCATTTTATTGTATTTTCAAAAATCATTTTCAACATTTTTAAAGCCACAACTTTCGATTAAATAGATGTAAATGACAGTTAGGTTGCTAAGTTCCCTTTTATTTAAATAAGCAATCAAATTTCATTGTCATTCAAATCCAGCTTGAGACCAGCTACTCTTGTTAAAGCTACTGTATATTCATCCATTTATAATTTAACTATTAAGGAGATCACTGCGGACTTGCAAAGAGGCTTTAAAGTATAATTAAAGGCAAAGTTTTTTTTTTTTTGTTGTTTTTGTTTTGGATTGAGTAGAGAGGGATTAGAAACCAATGGCGGCTCGTCCATTAGGGGCGCCCCCTCTCTCCAGGACACCCCCTATATGCAGTGGATCTGCTGTATCCACGGCTGCCACGGCCACCCCCTATTCATATGTCCAGCCCCTTTACAGCGGCCGGGTTTTCGTTTTTTTTAAGCACCTGATAATAGGCTTATAGGGTTCAAAATAGGTCGGGCGCGGGTCACAGAGAATGCGCTCCAACCCCATCCAGTTGTGCTACAACACTCCTGTTTTTTTTCCCCTGGTATTTACAACATTCGCCGTTGAAACACTAATCCTCCATCCGGCCAATCATAAGCGGGTGTGAGACCCGTTTTTGCAATTGGCCAAAAAGAAAAGACTCCTGATTGGCTGCCAAGGAGGAGGGAGGGAATGGAAGCCGTTGCCACTGTCGCTGTGATGACCGGTGGAGAGCAGGAGAACGGGAGGGAGGGAGGGGAGGCACCACCGCCGAGCAGGGGAAGTCGTCGGCGATGGGGTAAGTGCCACCGGGGGGGTTGCATACTGTTTGCCCCCCCCCAAAAAAATTCTACCGGCTGCCACTGATTAGAACCCTGGTCAGATTCAGGACACTGGGTACCATCCTCCTAGCAGAGCTAATAGCTCCAAGGAGTGGGTCTGTAATGAGAGATACCCGGGAGGGAAGATGGAGCGGACCCTGATTGCAGATAGGAGGATGAGCGAAGCCGGTGCGGAGAGCGGGAAGCAGTGTGAGTACCAAGGTCAGCCTGTTTATGGGGGGAGGGGGGTGATGCTGGTATGTGTGAGTAAGGGGGGGGGCAGGTATGTTTGTCACCCCCACCAAAATATTGAGCACCAGCCGCCACTGTGCCAAATGTTCCTTAGCAACCATTGATGTCTTAGGTTGTTAGGACGCTGGTGGCTGGCCCGCAAGGTTGTAATGCTGCACAACAAAAACACGTACTTTTGCGTAACCAAAAAAATCAGGCTTGATCCACCCACTGGCTTTGTTGAGGGCAACTAGTGGCAATTCTTTTTTTTTTTTTTTTTTGCAAATCTGTTTATTGGAATTTAGACAGTGAACAAGCAACCAAAAGCAAAACAAAACAGACAAAAACAAAAACACATACATTGGTAACTAGTGGCAATTCTTAGGCATTTTTCCACAACACCTATAAAAATCCCAGATGACACCCCGTGGGAAAATGGCACCCAGGTGGAAAAAGACTGCTCCAGAGCAACATATTCACAGAGTATAGTCTTGCCTGTGTAGTAATATAAAGAAAAACTTCAAAAAAGCCCAATAGCTATGGTAAGGCAGCTTCCACACAGCAAGGCTTCCCTTGATGTACACCAAACAGTAGCTCAAACCATAGAAACATAGATCAAATTTGGATGAAAGACTCCAAGGTATTTTTATTTTTGGTAAAAAAAAGTAGTATAAAAACATCCAACACGTTTCAGGGGCAACATCATTCCCTCTTCATCAGGGCCGAGCAGCAACTGCTATGAAATTGTTCCTCCATGAAGAAAGTTCAGTCTGGATTCTAATATAGATTTGTCACTGTTTTATCTCAGTTCATCAAATTTCTTTCCTGTATTGAGATCCGATGAAGGGGGAGTGGTGCTGCCCCCCCAAAATGCGTTGGATGTTTTTATACGACTTTTTGCCAACAGTTTAAAATGCTCTTGAATTCTTTCATCCAGTTTGGGTCTGGTGCTCCTTTCTGTATTTTCTACTTTCATTCTTGCCTTCCTCATATGTAACTGGCTGCCCGGCTCACTATGCCCCTATTGTTGTTGGTACCGCCCTCTTCTGAAGGTCCCTGAATGTGACAATGTAGCCGGTGTGTTGCCTGGTCCTAGAACTCCTCTCCCTAAGCCCTGACTTGCTACAAATTTACAGTGTTGCAGTTTGATCACTGGGGGAGGGAGGAGAGACTGATGAAATGTTCCTCTTGTCTGCAGCAGACTGATGACATCATCTTAGCCAAGGCAAAGCCACTGACCGGAGCTGAAGGATGGCTTGCTAATAATAAATTTCTGAAAATGTATACTGTTGATGTATGTTGTCAATAATTAAGACTTAAATTGGTTAAAAACCCTTTACAACCACTTTAACCTACAGGTAAGCCTAGATTAAGGCTTACCTGTAGGTGCTTGAAATATCTCCCAGACCTGCACGGTTTGCAAATCGCCTTTGCGCATGTGCCGGAGTTAGAAAGAGCACGATGTGCCGTTTCTAGCTTGGGTCATGCCGTTAAAGGCGGGAGTGATGTCACGCGACATCACGTGACGTCACACTACGTCACATGACTCTGGCCAGGCACAGAGCCGGAGTTTGCAGCCCAAGAAGGAAGAGGGGTGAAGAATGGACGCTCGCTACTAGCGAAGGAAGACGGGAACATTGCGGGCTTCTCCTGCAGGTAAGTGTCACATAATGGGCTACTATGCGATGCATAGTAGCCTATTATGCTTTACCTTTGCAGGGCAACAAAGAGGAAGTAACACCCATCAGGGTTTACTTCCTCTTTAATGTAGTAGTAAACTCCCATGCATTAATTTTACCTATAGGTAAGCCTATAATAGGGCTTACCTATAGGTACTGTAAATATCTATCAAATGTGCGCCATTTAGAAGATATTTACTGTAGATCCAGAAGGTGACGTCACCAGCGCATGCGCTCTGAAGGAACAGCCACCTGTGCCATTCCTTCAGAGTCCTGTGCCATATACGGCAGGTTCCACGGGAGTGATGTCATTGCAGCTCTGGCCACTCATACAGCTGGAGTCCGCTAACCCCGAAGGAAGGCAGAGTGAAGATAGAAGCGCCTTCAGAGGTGACAGCGCGCCGTTGGAGGGCTTTGTTCTCTAGTAAGTGTCACATAATGTGCAAGTATGGATTGCATACTATCAGATTATGGCATTGCCTTGCAGGTTTAAAAAAGAAAAGCCAGCAGTTTACTACCTCTTTAACAAATAGAGTATAGTATATTAGAGTACTGTATAATATAGTATGGTGTAGTGCATAAATAAGCTGCTAGCACAAAATATGGAATACACCATATACTAGCAGTATACATATAAACCAGTGCAGTGCTTAATGAGCAATTAGTGAATCATAAAACTCTGTAATGTCTTTTCATAGCCCAGGTTTTCTCTCCATTAGCAGTATGGCACCTTTCTTGAGTATAAACTTAATTAAAAAGAGGTTAAAACTTACATTGGCACTGTATAAAGCATTTCACACCAAATTCCCAGAATTCCTGGTAAAGCGTGCATGCACGGTGACGTCACAACTTCCCAGCTCCACCCAACGTGTTTTGTCACACATGACGTCATCTGGGACCTGGAAGCTGCATGGAGCTGATCCTGTAATATATTACAAGCACCCTAATATCAAGTTTGAAGAATCAATAATATTTTTGGACTAAAAAAAAAAATTTTTTTCTTCATCACATATGAACTCTTTATTGTTTTTTGAATATTATTTTTGTTAAATTTATTCGTTTAGATTTAGCACACATTATTTTTTGTTTCAATTTACATTAATTATTGTGGGGGTTTTTTCTATATTATTTATACTAATTTCATTTTAGATCTAGTATACACTTTATTCACTCTATGATGATATGATAGTATTCATGTATACTATTTACTAATCACATTTTTTGTCAATTCAATATTGTTTTTCATGTTTATTGGTATAGGTTTTGATTAGGTTTAGGTGTTTGATTAATTTTTAATTTTTAGTTTTTAGCGCAGCTCATTTTGTTCACCTATATAGTAACACAAGTCTTATTACAGACTTTGTGCTTCTCAGGACTTTTATGATTCACTAATTGCTCACTATGTGCCGTACTGGTTTATGAGAATTTAGACTTGTAAAATTACTGAAAGATATATGCTAATCAATCTTTTTTTTTTTACAGAGGCTTAAATTGGTATGTTCCCCACAGCCGGACTGGGGCCCGTTCCTGTCTAAGCATCGCGGAGAACGTTACAAGAACATGATCGACCCGTTGGGTACCAATTCACTGGGACTAAAACTTCCCGCCAAGGATTTCGAGCTAGGAACACAATGCTAGTATCTATGGTGTCTGTACCTTTGCTGTACAGTCTTCCTCACCCATTCGTCGTGATGTCCTCCTCCCTCCCCCTACTTCTTTCTCCAACAGTGCAGGTGGTCTCTTAGATATACTGTAGGACCCCTTGTTGCATGCAGTAGCAAAACGCCTATACTACTGACCACCCTGCTACTTGTTGCTTCCCTCTAGTGTCCATAATGTTTTGTTTGACTGCCAAATATCAGCAGTGCCTCGACAATGATTGTCCAGCTGCAGAAAATAGTCTAATTTTATAAGGGGGAAAAAAATGTGTAGAAATAATGATGATTCCACAGAACTATCTACCCTGCATCAGAATCATTCCATTCACTTTTTGTTCTCTTTTTAGATTGAAAGGTTGGCAACTTATTCAAGGCAGTTGAGTTAAGTTTTCCTTGAGCTTCAGAGTGTTGAGACCTCCTCTACCATCCCATAGCTTTGTTCTGTGAGTTTTCCTTCTTCTTGTGTCTTGTAATCTTTTCACAGAGAAGTGAGACCCCCCATCCCGCCCTCGCCCGATATATGATGGACTGTCTGCTAGATTAAGCTTAATGGGCTGTTAATTCGATTTTGTTAGAAAATAAATGCCAGCTGTCCTTTTTACATCTGGTCAGATTGAGGGATGGAATGGAAAATCCAGTCATATGATACCCATAGGTGGTCATCATATGGTGGGTCCATTGTTGTCCTTCATGAGTTGGATTAGTTATCCATAAAAAAAAAACCAACCAACTATGTTTTATGACTTAGCAAATCTGTTAAAATCCATACTTTGAGTTTGACCATACAGGTCAGTTAACTAAATTCTGACCTGGATAGGTGACTACTGATTGTAGAACCTTTTCCATGGTTGGTTCATTTGGGTCAGCCTGGTTGGTAAGTAAAGATCAGGACGGAAGGTTCCCATTGGTTATTGCATTGGTGCTCTTTGTTGTGTTATGCAATAACATTTCCTCTGAGAGTAATTTTAGAAGACTTCTCAAAGGCTTCCCATCAAGCCAAGAAAAAAAAAAAAGTTCTTGTATTAGCCCTTGTACACACGGTCGGAGATTCCGACGGAATGTGTCCTATCGGACCGTTTTGTCGGATAATCCGACTGTGTGTGGTATGCATCGGACTGATTCCGTCGGAATATCCGTCGGACCCAATTTTCCAACTTGTTGGAAATATTTTCCCACAAACTGGTCCGATTGGACATACTCCGATCATGTGTAGAGAATTCCGATCGGACAAAGTGCCACGCATGCTCAGATCAAATTCCTACACCAATGCTATTGGCTACTAGCCTGAACGTAGTCCCATCGTAACGAAAAAACTTCATCACGTTCTGTTTCCGACAACTTTGTCCGGCCGTGTGTATGCAGCAGTTTCGGATACAATCCGTCTGACAAAATCCAACGGATTTGGTTGGCAGAATGTCCGACCGTGTGTACAAGGGCTAAGACCTTCTTTGTTGATCTTTTTTTTTTTTTAACATCTCTTTATCTACACAACCATGACTGACTGAAATGACTATCACAATCTTTCCTATTTGCAGGGTCTATCCTGCCGACTATGCAAATTGAACAATTTCCCCATTTTTCAAACACCCTTTCAGTTACAAAAATGGAGTTTGACAGTCTAAAGATCAAATTATCAGTCGACTTTGATTAGTTAGCTAATGAAGAATTCAAATCACATTTTTGGCCACCTTAAATTCAAGCGAAGAAATTTGCGTAAGATAGAAGCACAAGTTACATCTCAAAAACAAAAAACGCACTATCCAAGATAAAAAAAAAAAAGTCTTTAAAAAGCGTTTGGAAAATTGCAGTGGACAACCATTCCAAAACCATTATGCATTGCAAGTGCCACAAAACCAATTTGTTAAGTTGTTTTATGACGCCATGCGATAATCCAACGTCTTCCATGAACTGGCTCTAAACTGGAGCTCTTCAACATTCTCTAATCACATAAATATTTGCTTTTTTGCTTTTTATTCCATTATGCTCATTATGCATTCAATTTTCACCTCCTGAAGCCATTATATAATTTGTGCCTAATTTTGTATACTCGCTACAATGTGTATACCCGTTAGTAGATTCTGTACTTTGGTGTGTTGTTTAGTATTGACCCCCCCCCCACCCCCCACTCTTTCGTCTTTCTATAAAAACTTCTAAATGTATTCCGTGAGCAAAACAATAGCAACCAGCTTTGTCTATATATTATATATATAGTATAATATTACATGTTTATTAACATCTTCCTAATCCCAAGCCAAGCCATATGTGTCTGTAAATAGCGTATTTTACTGTTGGGAGAAGGTCAAGTGCTGATTTATACATACGGAGCTACTGAAACATTGAACAACAATATTTATAGCAGCAATGGGAAAGCTCTTGATGATGGAAATTGGTGAGGGATTCCATCACTAAACTTTAAAGCTAAACTATTTTGTTATATCCTGTGTTTACCATCATGAATTTGACTGTTTTAGTCCTAGTCAAGATGGCCAGACAAGATTTAAAAGCCACATTGACTGGTCAAAGACTCAAACTCTTCTTCTGTGCCTTCAAAGTGTTTTCTAGGCCTAATGAGAGTATATAATCTCTTTCTTTTGAGTCTGCTTCATTGGATGGTTGTGGCAGTTCCCAAAGAAGCTTCCATGGGTGCATTCACGTCTGAACCTTCTTATTTGAGGTGGCTTGGCCAATGTTCACAGACGTTCCTTGGAACTTTCACACTAGAGCTGTGCCAAGTATTTCCTCCCGGTCCCACAGGATTCCAAAAGAAGCTTCCATGGGTGCATTCACGTCTGAACCTTCTCATTTGAGGTGGCTTGGCCAACGTTCACAGAAGTCCCTTGGAACTTTCACACTAGAGCTGTGCCAAGTATTTCCTCCTGGTCCCACAGGATTCCAAAAGAAGCTTCCATGGGTGCATTCACGTCTGAACCTTCTCATTTGAGGTGGCTTGGTTAACGTTCACAGAAGTCCCTTGGAACTTTCACACTAGAGCCGTGCCAAGTATTTCCTCCTGGTCCCACAGGATTCCAAAAGAAGCTTCCATGGGTGCATTCATATAAGAAGTCTGAACCTTCTCCTTTGAGGTGGCTTGGCCAATGTTCACAGACGTTCCTTGAAACATTCACCCTAGAGCTGTGCCAAGTATTTCCTCCTGGTCCCACAGGATTCCAAAAGAAGCTTCCATGGGTGCATTCACGTCTGAACCTTCTCATTTGAGGTGGCTTGGCCAACGTTCACAGAAGTCCCTTGGAACTTTCACACTAGAGCTGTGCCAAGTATTTCCTCCTGGTCCCACACGATTCCAAAAGAAGCTTCCATGGGTGCATTCATATAAGAAGTCTGAACCTTCTCATTTGAGGTGGCTTGGCCAATGTTCATAGATGTTTCTTGGAACATTCGCACTGCAGCTGTACCAGGTATTTCAGCCTGGTCCCACAGCTGGTTAAGAACAACCTTGAGGGATCATATTATAATGATGGCTTGGAAGGAAAGAGAAAGAGCTTATGAGCTTGACCATGAAAATAGGACTCTGGGCTGGTCTTCCCTCTCTGTTACCAAACCAAGCCACTAGAATAAGAGGAGAGAAATTAGGTTTTGGAGATACTAAATTCCCATGCAAGCCAATGTTGCAACCTCTACATAATTAAAGAAGTACTCCACTAAGCATATACCGGAAAAGAAGAAACATCGTCGCACACACCAACCTGACCCCAGGCTCCTAATGCATTTTGATCTGCCTATGAGGCTTAATCATGGAGGACTGTGGGGTAAAATGCATTAGGGGAATGGCCTGGGTGGAGTCAGCCTGAAGCTGTCTTATTGATTCACCTTTCAGGCTGGGTTGGTGGGTGGCGGTGTTTCTCCCTTTCTAGTATATGCTACAGAGCCGATGGATGGGTTCCCTAGCTGCCTGCACCCATGAGCAGGAGTCACCGGAGTTGAATGACGATTGTCTGGATTGGCACTCCAAGTTTCTTAGGGTTACTCCACTAAGCATTACGTACAGATAAACTGGCTCAATAACAAAACTCAAGAAAAACTATAGCCCTACAAAACAATAAAACAAGTGGGATAGAAACTTCCTTACCTCCATAGTTAGCAAAAGCAAAGCCAGATACTACAAAAGGGAAATTTCATGGCTCCAATCCCCATGAAATTTAGAAAATCAGTGGATAACTGAGCCCAGTTGGTTCATCCGAGTCCTAAACATCACTTTTTTAGTTAGACTGCCATGTCTTGTTTGGAAATGATATAGAAGCAACAGGCATTTGCTGGCTATTACTATTACTGTACAAATCAAAGAAAATGCTTAACTCTCTCGATTAGGAGAAAGCCATGTCCATTCCTCTACCAGAACATATTAAATAGGTTTGAATTTGAAAACGTGCAACAGGAAAACTAGATGTTGCAAGCTGGTCCCATTTCTGATGTAAATATTCTTGTTTTCACCTCCTCAATGGCTCTGCAGTTCTCGAGAGCAGTCTGCCAAGAAGGCGTCTACAATAGTCATGCTCTGATTGAGCAACGGATGACGTACCTTTTGTACATACTGCTGTATATAGCGCCCTCCTTGTGCTTTTTTTTTTGCCTTGTTCAACAAGCTGGAGTTTCTTAGCACCTCGATTGGGTGACTGTCTGTAAAACAGATCACAGCTGTGTCACCTGTCCATACTTAAACGAGCGTCAATGGCTGATGAAAAGCGCAATGCCCTCTTTTACTGAGCAAATAGCATATCAGTGAAGAGACGGCGTAAAAAATATTCTTGATGCAAGACTGTAGCCTCAGATCAGAGCACTTGTCCAGTGGCTTGTCGCATGCCCGGCTCTTGTGAAATTATCCTTTTTGATTTGTGTTGATGTATCTTGATTGAGCTTCGTCGTACTTATTGTAGCAACACATATAGCATCAGGCTGAAGGAAGCAAACCATAGGGACTGGATCGGCCTTTGGTGATTTGGCTAGTGTAGTAAAGTGCAATATGCAGACTGGCTAGGAATTAAAGAGCTGGTCGCAGTGGTTCAGTGCAATGAATACGCAATAGACTTATAGAATTGTCCCATTAGCACAAGTAAGAGTGTGAAATTATATTTTAAAGCACAATGTTAAGCTAATACAACTATGTGTAGGTTATAAAACAAAGGTATTTAGAAGAATAAATTAGTATATTGAAATATATACATATAAATATATATAATGTAAATTTGATGTGACTATATAAAGATATTTAATTATAGTTTTATTTTCATATGTGCCAGTGCATGCTTGTCATGATTGCGTGGTCCCGCGTCTGCTTGTCTATGTTTGTGTGTAGCCCTTATAGCCATCATTTGTAATGATTTACGAGTTGTGTGTTGCTTACAGGCTTGCCTAAGTAGCTAGACCTCTGTGAGGTCAGGCAACAGAAAAATCACTCAATAGCCCAAGATCCAATGGCCTATCAAGCCCAAAAAATGTATGTATATAATTTTTTGGTTTTTCGAGGATGGAAGAAAGGAACTGTTGATTATAGAAACTTACACAGGTAAAGCACTTTAAATGCACATATAGTACAAGAGCTTTTCTAGTTGGATCATAGAGATTTGCTAATCCCTTTAAGGAACTTGGGAGAGGTAAAATATAAAGGTGCCAATTTCTTCAAGATTTGGTCTTCCTAAATGTGCCTCCCCCTAGGTAACTGGTGCCCAACCTTCTCTCCTTTGTTATGCAGCCCTCAGACCCCAGCAGTCAGTAGTGGGAGCACTGAACTTTAAAGGGGTTGTAATGGCAGCAATCTATACCAGTCTTGTGTAAGATGTTCCCAAGCACACCTGTAGCCCAAAACCTGACCAGCTTATCTACCAGCTTAAACGATAGAGTATCAGAAAGGGTCACCAGACCAAAACTCTATGAAAGATTCCAACCTTCTATACTTTGGTGCGTGTTATGCAACCCTCAGACATCAGCAGTCAATAGTGGGTGCATTGAACTGTAAAGGGGTGGTAATAGTCTCAGTCTCTTTTAATGCACAAATAGTAAAATTTATTTTTTAGTTGGCCAATAAAGATTGCTAATCTCTTTAAGAAACTTGGGAGAGGTAAAATATAAAGGCATCAATTTCTTCAAGATTTGGTCTTCATGCAGTCAGTTACCCTAAATGTGCCTCCCCCTAGGTCACTTATGCCCAACCTTCTCTCCTTTGCTATTTGATATGCAGCCCTCAGACCCCAGCAGTCAGTAGTGGAAGCATTGAACCATAATGGCGGCAATCTCTACCAGCCTCGTGTAACATGTTCCCAAACACACCTGTAGCATGTCCCCAAAACCCGACCATCTCTTGTTGTCTAAACCATAGAGATAAGGAAAGGAACCCCAGACCAAAACTATATCAAAGCTTACAACCTTCTATACCAGCTGTTTTGAAACTACAAATCCTAGCATGCCTCTGCCTCTGAGTCATGCCTGTGATTGTTAGGGTCTTGCAATGTCTCATGGAACTTGGTGTTTCAAAACAGCTGGAATGCGGAGGTTCCCTACCCCGTTCTATACTTTGGTGCTTGTTATGTAGCCCTTGGACTTCAGTAGGCAGTAATGGGAGCATTGAACTGTAAAGGGATTGTAATGGCGGCAATCTATACCAGTCTTGTGTAACATGTTCCCAAGCACACCTGTAGCCCAAAACCTGATCAGCTTATCTACCAGCTTAAACGATAGAGTATCATAAAGGGTCACCAGACCAAAACTCTATGAAAGATTCCAATCTTCTATACTTTGGTACGTGTTATGCAACCCTCAGACATCAGCAGTCAATAGTGGGTGCGTTGAACTGTAAAGGGGTGGTAATAGTCGCAGTCTCTTTTAATGCACAAATAGTAAAATTGATTTTTTAGTTGGCCAATAGAGATTGCTAATCTCTTTAAGAAACTTGGGAGAGGTAAAATATAAAGGCATCAATTTCTTCAATGTTTGGTCTTCATGCAGTCAGTTACCCTAAATGTGCCTCCCCCTAGGTCAATTGTGCCCAACCTTCTCTCCTTTGCTATTTGATATGCAGCCCTCAGACCCCAGCAGTCAGTAGTGGAAGCATTGAACCATAATGGCGGCAATCTCTACCAGCCTCGTGTAACATGTTCCCAAACACACCTGTAGCATGTCCCCAAAACCCAACCATCTTGTTGTCTAAACCATAGAGATAAGGAAAGGAACACCAGACCAAAACTATATCAAAGCTTACAACCTTCTATACCAGCTGTTTTGAAACTACAAATCCTAGCATGCCTCTGCCTCTGAGTCATGCCTGTGATTGTTAGGGTCTTGCAATGTCTCATGGGACTTGTAGTTTCAAAACAGCTGGAATGCGGAGGTTCCCTACCCCGTTCTATACTTTGGTGCTTGTTATGCAGCCCTTGGACCTCAGTAGGCAGTAATGGGAGCATTGAACTGTAAAGGGATTGTAATGGCGGCAATCTCTACCGGTCTCATATAACATGTTCCCAAACACACCTGTAGCATGTCCCCAAAACCCTACCATCTCTTGTGGCTTAAACCATAGAGATACAGAAAGGAGCACCAGACCAAACCTGGATCAAAGATTCCTACCTTCTGTACTTTGGTGCTTGTTATGTAGCCCTTGGACCCTAGCTGTCAGTTATGGGAGCATTGTACTGTAAAAGGGTTGGAATGGCGATAATCTCTAACAGTCTTGTGTAACATATTCCCAAGCACACCTGTATCATGTCCCCAAAATCTGACCATCTCCTGTAGCTTAAACCATAGAGATACAAAAAGGAGCACCAGACCAAAACTGGATCAAAGATTCCTACCTTCTATACTTTGGTGCTTGTTATGTAGCCCTTGAACCCCAGCAGTCAGTAATGGGAGCATTGAACTGTAAAAGGGTTGTAATGGCGGCAATCTCTAACAGTCTTGTGTAACATGTTCCCAAGCACACCTGTATCATGTCCCCAAAATCTGACCATCTCCTGTAGCTTAAACCATAGAGATACAGAAAGGCGCACCAGACTAAAACTGGATCAAAGGTTCCAACCTTCTATAATTTGGTACTTGTTATGCAACCCTCAGACCCCAGTAGTCAGTAGTGGGGGCACTGAACTGTAAAGGGGTTGTAATTGCAGCAATATCTACCAATCTTGTGTAATATGGTCCCAAGCACACCTGTAGCATGTCCCTAAAACCTGACTATCCCCAGTAGTTTAAACCATAGACATACAGAAGGGAGCAACAGACCAAAACTGGATCAAAGATTCAAAGATAATTTTAATTGTTGCTAAAAAAAGCCATATATAAGCATCCACCACATTTTCGTTTTTTTTTAACCAACCATTAATATGATCTTAAATTATTTTATCCAACGTTGGTCTGGCAGTGTTTTTATGGTTTGATCTAAAGTTGGGTGCCCATTGAAGGAAGGCTTGCTGTGTGGGAACCGTGTCGCCAGCACTATTGAGTGCGTGTGAAGTTTTCCTTCATCTGACCACATTTGCAATTCTAAAATTTCCCAGCGTCTCTGAGTATGTTATTCTGGAGTCATCTACTGTAGCATGTCTGCAATCTTTGACTGTCTTCAGTAGCACTACATAAAATATATATTATGTGGAAAACCCTTGGTAGAGTAATGGCCCACATTTGAGGAACTCCGATATCTTGAAAGTGGACAACCCCTGTCCTAGGTAGTGGGGAGATGACCTGATATTGGTGCAAAATCTATTGTGGTCATTGAGAGACATTCCTATGCCTTTTTGCTGAGAGCTTGGGCAGTGACATCCTTTTTACAACAGCTGTAATGGGAGCCCTTACAGACCAATCACTATTGTGATTGGAAGTCACTTGTATAGTTTTAGAATATCAGATGTTGCTTGGAGGAGGATTCTTATTGAGGCAAAGCTAAGTGGGTCAGTCAAAGTCCTCAGATAGCAAACAAAAAATGGATTCTGAAGATAAATTTATTGGCCCTGATACTTCCAACTGCAATAGCATTTAAGGCTTTAGAAAATGTGCTTAAAATGTACTGTGTTTGGTCTGGTGCTCTGACAGAATCTCTAATGCCGCGTACACACAACCGGACTTTTCGAGGGACTAGGTACGACGGTCTTTCCGACTGACTTTCGGCGGAGTTCCGACGGACTTTCCGAATGAACAGACTTGGCCGCACACAATCACACCAAAGTCCGACGGATTCGAACGTGATGACGTATGACTGGACTAGAATAAGGAAGTTCATAGCCAGTGTAGCCAATAGCTGCCCTAGCGTTGGTTTTTGTCCGTCGGACTAGCACACACACGAATGGATTTCTCGGTCCGGCGGAGTTCTGGTGGAAAGATTTAAAACATGTTCTATTTCTAAAGTCTGCTGGATTTTTGGCAAGCAACGGTCTGATGGAGCCCACACGATCGAATTGTCCGACGGACTCGTTCCGTCGGAACCTTTGCTGTCAAAGAGTCTGGTCGTGTGTATGCGGCATTATGCTTTTCCGCTGGAAAATAGCTTTAAAGTACTAAACAAACTCCTTTATGACAGTCTGAAGAAGTCCCAAACCCAGTTCTCAGATAGCAAGCAATTGAGCTGCAAGTTTGAAAACGACTTGCTAAGCTATTGCTAGACTTGCCAGGCTTCACAGGTTTGTTGCACAATCGCAGCAAATCCGCATTGCATGACTCCAGATCAACTTTCTTTGCGACCATTCTGCAAACATTCTGCAAGTCTGCTGCAAGTTCTGGTTCGGTTATGTTGTGCAATAGTCATCCCACCACAGGGGTGACTGTCATTCGCAGAGCTCTTGCTGTAGACTCACCCCTGCAACTTTGCTCTTGCTAGAGACTTGCCACACAAATTTGCTAAAAATTGGAAAAGTGTCAACTAGAACTTGTGCTTCAAGTGCTCTGCAAGTGTACATCCTGCCAGTG
Source organism: Lithobates pipiens (assembly GCF_037356315.1). NCBI lineage: Eukaryota > Metazoa > Chordata > Amphibia > Anura > Ranidae > Lithobates > Lithobates pipiens. The sequence goes on from NW_027507786.1 coordinate 12,266,464, forward strand.
AAAATGTACAGCAAGTTAACAAGACTTGCAATTCAACACTGCCACAAATTTGTGGCAAGTTATCCTTGCTATCTGGGTTACTATAAGATGTACTCCCTCAGTAAGGGAAGATACCTTCCCTTACTGAGCCAAATCCTCCTTCTATTGTGTCTCACATGCTCCTCCTCACAGACACTGCAGCTCACAATGGGAGGGTTTCAGCAACCAAAGCAGTGCTGCCCATGGAGAAAGTAATGGGCGGGACTAGGTGTGGCAAGGTGCTGATTGACAAGCTACAGGCTTGTTGACTAGAAATGATAATACTGATAGACACGTCCCCTACAATATCCTCCCCTTCCACTATAGTGCAAGCAGGCAAAGCCTATTTTATGGGGGTGACAACTCTGCTCTGAACTCTGGAGCAGTGCAGCATTGTTGCCACCACATCACAGGGAGCCACATTAGGTAGACTTACCTGCCAGGGCCAATAGATATTTGTTGGGCTTTTCTGTAATTTTAGTGTTGTACATGTTGTGCTGCAAAATGTATTATTTTTTTTTAAATGGGAGGGGCAATAGTTCTAATTGAAGTGATACTGCAGCTTAATGGATCAGCAGCAATTGTGTTACTTATTACCTTTATTTAGCATATATAACAATACAGTATTCTTGTCCTGGCTCATTTGTGCCATTCAAAAACAAGGAAAAGACAAAAAAAAAATAACATAAATTCGAATGCTTTAGAATAGAATTGTAATTGTAATTAGGAGAATGTCAGGTCACCTTGAGGCGAGGTGACAGATGCACACCGTAGGGATCAGGAGTGCACCGCAAGGTTGTGGACCCTACGGCTGACTGCTGCGGACGGGAGACAGATCCCACTGGGGTTAGAGCGTAAGATTCCCTGGGGTGCGGAGTCTAAGAGCCAGCAGGTGTTCACCAGCGCCTCTAGTGGTGAGGATGGACTTGGCTGCAACTGGCTCCAGGTCGCGACTCCCCAGGGTCCCCCAGCTCACACCCACAGTAGGCAACAGGAGGATAGGGATGATGAGAGACAAAGCCAAGGTCGGGGCCACAAGCAGACAGGAATAGTCAGGGACATGCCAAAAGGTCAGGATCACAGGCAAACAGGGATAGTCAAGGACACGCCAAAGTCGGTAACGGAACAACAGAAGAGCACACGGCAGGTAACAGGAAGCTAACACACAAAGGTTGATCAGCAGGGTTGGCCTGCAGTGCACAGGTTAATATAGAGCTCCCTGATAGGAGCTAGGGTGGAGCCATGCCAGAGGATGGATTACAAAAGCAGACAGGTGAGGGTCGGCTGGTCTCTAGATGAACCCATGGAAACAGGTAAGCAAACAAACTATTGCATAACCATGTTGACAGAGAATGCCACAATGGACGATGGGTTTGCCACTTCTGTAGTGGTTACTCTGTGAAAGCAATTGCATTATGGTTACCATAAACTATATATATATATATATATATATATATATATATATATATATATTCGATTTCAAGAAAACTATGCAAATATGTAAAAGACCTACAACACTGATTTAATTGAGATTAATTTGGCTCATAATTATAGTACTGATAATAACAACTGCGTCATGAATTGTGCATGTGTCATAGAGATCCATCTTAAAGGTTAAATACATATGATTCAGGCTTTAGTTGTAACTGCAGGAAATTGTTCAATATCAAATGTCTTGGATTTATCATGGCGAGAGTTAACAGGAGCTAGTAGATATCATGCTTACCCTAGGAACAGACGTCATCAGCTACGAGCGGCAGGTTTTCTGACGTTTGCACAGCATTGATGGCACCACCCGTATTTGCCAGGTCAGAAAGAAGGTCCTACAAGAAAAAAAATATGGTGATCTAATCTATGTGAATGTAGGTAGCATTGTGGGATCCAGCGACCATTAAGGAAGGAGGTTTGAGGCCGCGTAAGCTCTTTTGGTGGGTGTCCATTTATGATATGCATTAGATAGATAAGGAAACAGGGGAGAGAAACTGAACCCGATTTTGATAGGGACCTCACTTGCTGTTGTGTATGTAGCTGACTCCATAGCTCACAAGCTGACTGTGCTAGCACACAACAGCCCAAGTGGTCGAAACCCAAAAAGGATGGGTGGCCAAGATGGAAATGTCTTTTTTTCCATCGCTGATCATCTGAACTTCTCTACAAAAAATAAGGATAATTAATCACGTTAAGAAGAACTCCAGGATCAAGGCCATTGAATTGTAACAATGTGCTTTGCAATAACCTCTGTGGCCTCAATCCAGAGACCATCACCTGCACAGTTCAGGTCTTTAAACTATTTTGCCCTCTGTGCACCGTACTTCAGCCAGACATAATTATTTGGGCAGGTGTTAAGGGTGCAAGAATGTTGGGTGCAAGTCTTCCAGCTCTTCTGCTCTCTGTGCAATGTTCTTCAGCCAGCCATAATTATTTGGACACGTGCTAAGAGTGAAAGTATGTTGGGTCCAGGTCTTCAAGCAGGTCTGCCCTCTGTAGACTGTTCCTCAGCCAGTTATAATTGTTTAGACAGGTGCTAAGGGTGCAAGGGCATTGGGTCCAAAGATCTTAGAATGGGGAGGGGGGGGGGGGGCAAAGAGCATAAAGCACATGATGCTCTGGAGTTTGTCTTCAAATGCTAGGGCTGGGTTTACTGGTTATAGGAGGTAATATAATCAGCAGAATGAACCTGTAGGTACAAAAGACCGTAGGAGCATGAGTTTGTGAGGGAGACAAAGCCTGTCCAGGTGATCCCATGACGAAAGGGAAGATTTCACAGATATGAAGGTCAACAAGGGGCCAACATTTTTTCTCTGCACAAAAATCCTCCGCAGTCTTTGCCTGCCAATAACCACCCAGATAAACATAAACTCTAAATGTTGGGTAAGGAGATTATAGGAACCCCTGAAGCCTATGCTAGTATATAAGTGGTCAACATGTGGGAAACGCAATGAACTCTCGGCAGGAACACCACCTCAGCCAAAATGGCTTTTTCCCCAAAGTATCTGAGATATTTTATGATAGAATGAATAGGTTCAATAGTATAGGCCGGCGATGGTGAACCTTGGAACCCCAGATGTTTTGGAACTACATTTCCTATGATGCTCCACTACAATGCAGAGTGCATGAGCATCATGGGAAATGTAGTTCCAAAACAGTGATGGTGAACCTTGGCACCCCAGATGTTTTGGAACTACATTTCCCATGATGCTCCACTACACTGCAGAGCGCATGAGCATCATGGGAAATATAGTTCCAAAACAGTGATGGCGGACCTCGGCACCCCAGATGTTTTGGAACTACATTTCCCATAATGCTCACCTACACTTCAGAGCATCATGGGAAATGTAGTTCCAAAACAGTGATGAGGAACCTTGGCACCCCAGATGTTTTGGAACTACATTTCCAATGATGCTCCACTACACTGCAGAGTGCATGAGCATCATGGGAAATGTAGTTCCAAAACAGTGATGGCGGACCTTGGCACCCCAGATGTTTTGGAACTACATTTCCCATGATGCTCAACTACACTGCAGAGTGCATGAATATCATGGGAAATGTAGTTCCAAAACAGTGATGGCGAACCTCGGCACCCCAGATGTTTTGGAACTACATTTCCCATGATGCTCACCTACACTGCAGAGCACCATGGGAAATGTAGTTCCAAAACATCTGGGGTGCCAAGGTTCGACCTCCCTGGTATAGGCCATGATAAAAAGCACAATCAGTTAATTTATAGAAAACGCTAAATGGATTGTGCAATGGGTTTGCACATATATTCATTATTTATTTGTACAAGGACTAAAAAAAAAATACACTTTAAAAAAAATGATTGATCTTGTTTTTTTTTTTTTTCCTGGTAATTAGGAAATGTATCATATTTATATTCTATAAAAAGAATTGTATCCCCCCAATAGAGATATCCTTTAGTGACAATCTCTATATTCACCAAAAATACTTCATTTTTATTTAGACCCAAAAAATACTATATTGGTATTTTGCATTCCAGATGGTATCCTTCATAAATATCAGACGCATTGATGTATTTGCGCTATGCATAGGTTCCTGAGATTTATATAGTCACATCATAAGACATTTCTCATAACACCATATGGTCACTGGTGTTATGAGAAATGTATTATTATGGGACTATATAAACCTAAGGAACTTACGCTTTAGTGCAATGATATGAATACTTTTGATATTTACAAAGGATACCATCTGGACGTCAATACAATACCTTGCATTCCCTGTAAGTATTCTTAGTGCAATATCCTTGGTATTAAATTATATCACGTGTTGTATTTGGAGGAACTTTACAACAATTTAAAACCACTTTTAAGTAGATCGGCTACAAACAAGCCGTTGATAAAATAATGAAAGTTGTAACATTTTCTTTTGCTGAAGAACATAACCTATTATTTTTCCGCAAGAGATGATTGGTTGCTCTGGGTGCCGTGCTTTTAGCAGAGTGCTTTGCTTCTTTTTTGTAAAATTTTTATGGAATCTGATTTTGTATTTTAGTAATTTTTATGGCCTAATCTTACAATATTATTTATCAGTTATGCAGGATGTCCAGGGCCGTCTTTAATATTGATTGGACCCCGGGCAAAAATTTTCTTGGGGCCCCCCCACCCATGCAATTTCCCTCTGCACCTACTCTGAGACATACAATAAATAGCAGCTAGACTTAAAATCAGTTTTCTGTATCAGATCAGGCAGCAATTGTGATTGGTTGCCAGCAGTTATAGCATATCATTACTGCTTACTGACTAGTTGCTAGAGGTTACAGCACACATTACGGCTCACTGATTAGTTGCTAGAGGTTACAGCACACATTACGGCTCACTGAGTAGTTGCTAGAGGTTACAGCACGCATTACGGCTCACTGATTAGTTGCTAGAGGTTACAGCACACATTACGGCTCACTGACTAGTTGCTAGAGGTTACAGCACACATTACGGCTCACTGACTAGTTGCTAGAGGTTACAGCACACATTACGGCTCACTGATTAGTTGCTAGAGGTTACAGCACACATTACGGCTCACTGAGTAGTTGCTAGAGGTTACAGCACACATTACGGCTCACTGACTAGTTGCTAGAGGTTACAGCACACATTACGGCTCACTGAGTAGTTGCTAGAGGTTACAGCACACATTACGGCTCACTGATTAGTTGCTAGAGGTTACAGCACACATTACGGCTCACTGAGTAGTTGCTAGAGGTTACAGCACACATTACCGCTCACTGACTAGTTGCTAGAGGTTACAGCACACATTACGGCTCACTGAGTAGCTGCTAGAGGTTACAGCACACATTACCGCTCACTGATTAGTTGCTAGAGGTTACAGCACACATTACCGCTCACTGATTAGTTGCTAGAGGCTACAGCACATCACCTCCTCAGAGCAGGGGAGCATGATATACACAGGAATGCCACCTTTATTTGCATATCAATGCCGCCGGCCGCAGCTTTTTACTTAGTATTGTCGCCGCTATTTACATACGAATGGCAGTTATTTACATGTAAACACAGGGTCTGCAGGTGAGTCATCTGCACACAACAATAGGGCAGAGCTGGGCAGCATTAGTACCAGCACTGCACACTGAGATATTGGGACACAGCACAGGAATAAAACTTCAAGGGAATTTAAACCTGGATAGTTGGCAAGTATGAGGCAGCAGTTTTGGGCCCCCCCAACAATGACAGGGCCCAGGGCAGCTGCCCCTTTTGCCCTGCCTTAAAGATGGCCCTGAGGATGTCATCAAAACAGCAAATTAACCAGAGATCAAGGGGTTTGGTGTGGGGGTATTGGAGTAGCTGTTCACGCTAACTTCCTAAAACCAACCCAGACCAGTAGATAAAATGTTTGGACTATACCGGTACTGTTATATGTAGAAAAAAAAGAGATAATAATAATAAATGAACAACTGTTTAATAAATACGAAGAAAAAAAGAACAAAATACAAAGCATCATGAATAAAATCATAATACACCCCAGAGCATTTAGCATATACAGATACTCATAGAAGAGTTCAGTTCTGGTGGCGTACAAAGGTCTCCTCTACTAGTTTCGCGGATCATCCGCTTCTTCAGGAGGATATCTATATAAATTGTAATGAACAATATACAAGTCATTAACAATCAGCCAGTTCATGTATAAAAAAAAAATCGAAACATTGTTTAACCAATCATTATACAGCAAATTAACCAGCATCATTTTTAATGAGAAGGAGGATTAAGGGGAAAAAATGTAAATGCATTCTGCACATTTACCCGTTCTTGGTGTTTCCTTTCTTTTTTTCTTTTAAAGGGGATATACATATAGTGATATGCTCAATGGCTGCTGAACACCTTAAATCTGTCTCACATGTTTGGATTAGTCAGTTTACACAGGCTGCCAAACAGCATGCACCTTAGACCCCAATGATTTCACGTATCGGGAACTCCCATTCCAGCTATGAGTAAGCGCTGTTTGTAGCGTGAAATGCGTCAGAAACCTTGTTCTATTTTTTGTTCCCCTTTGCTGTGATGTGTTGTTCAATGGAGTTTTTGCATTTGCATTTGAAGAAATAAAGGCACTTTACTTTTTACTCAATCCGGAGTGCGGCTATCCAGAGTTTTGTTCAGATTTTGTAAACTCCCATTCCAGCTCGCAAATTCTGTGGGCGATTTTCACTCGATTCCGCATGTCGCCTGTAGGGCAGCCCTTTCTCCTCAATGGGCTGCCCTTTGCGTGTTTGTCGCCCCCCCCAAAAGAAGCTCCTGCTCATTTTTTGGGCAACACGATATTTAACCGCTTGCGGAGAAGCCGCCGTCATTATATTGGCACGGCTGCGCAAATTGGTCAGCCTCTTTAAAAGCAATAGCAGGTGCACGCACGGCACGTCGCTGGAGCCGAAGGGCGTGGCCGGCAGCCGCGATGTCGGCCGGCGACCCGTAGAGACCCAGAACAGGGATCTGTCAATGTAAACAAACAGATGACCCGTTCTGTCAGGGGAGCAGAGATCTGCTGTTCCTGGAGATTAGGAACAGCGATCTCGCTCCTCCTTCAGTAAGCCCCCCCCACCGTTGGAAACAACTTCCTAGGGAACACTTAACCCCTTGATCGCCCCCTAGTGTTAACCCCTTCCCTGCCAGTGACATTGCCAAAGTGTCAAAAGTGTCCGATCTGTCCCCCCCCGCAATATCGCAGTTGCGCTAAAAAACAGTGCCATTACTAGTAAAAAAAAAAAAATCAATAATAAAAATGCCATAAATATATCCCCTATTTTGTAGACGCTATGGGTGATCACCGCCATTACTAGTAAAAAGATAAATAAATCAATAATAAAAATGCCATAAATATTTCCCCTATTTTGTAGATGCTGTGGCTGATCGCTGACATTACTAGTAAAAAAAAAAAAAAAAAATCAATAATAAAAATGCCATAAATATATCCCCTTGTTTGTAGATGCTATGGATGATCGCCGACATTACTAGTAAAAAAAAATAAAAAATCAATAATAAAAATGCCATAAATATATCCCCTTGTTTGTAGATGCTATTTGCGCAATATACAATTATTGCGTTTTTTTTTTTTTTTTATAAAAAAATATGTAGAAGAATATTTGTAGAAGAATTTTTTTTTTTTAATTGGGATATTTATTATAGCAAAAAGTAAAAAAAAATGTTTTTTTTTCCAAATGTATGTATTTAAATATAAATTATTGAAACAACTAACTTTAGATAAAAAAAAAAATAATTAAGCCCAAATCCAACTAAAAATCATTATGTGTTTCCTTTAAAAAACAAAAATTTCCTTTAATGATAAAAGGTCAAATTATGAACTTTAAATAATAAAATAAACCTAAACAAATTGAATTTAAGGAAACAAATTGCAAATATAATGAATGATGTAAAAGTCCACTTTATGAACTTGTGGATATTATTTAAAAGAAAATGTAACATAAATAATTCCAAACCATTATAAGTTCCCTTAAGAAAAGTTACTTTAATGATAAAAATGTATTTAAATATAAAATATTAAAGCAAAATTGACTTTAGATATAAAACCCAAACGATTATAATTTCTGTTAGGGAAAAGTTACTTTAATGCTAAAAATGTATTTAAATATAAATTATTTAAACAACTAACTTTAGCTAAAAAAAAAAAAATAAGCCCAAATCTAAGTAAAAATCATTATGTGTTTCCTTTAAAAAAACAAAAATTTCCTTTAATGATAAAAGGTCAAATTATGAATTTTAAATAATAAAATAAACCTAAACAAATTGAATTTAAGGAAACAAATTGCAAAAATAATGAATGATTTAACAGTTCACTTTGTGAACTTATGGA